>NC_077231.1:169461692-169732276 GCF_027887165.1 Monodelphis domestica
AAAAAAATCAACAAACCAACAAACCAAGAGCATTCTATTGACTATGACTATTTTTTCAGTCACTGTTTTGCAGTCAATGAATAAATAAGTCTTTGGTGAAAAGAGACACTACTTTTTACTCATAGTCTTTCTTTTCTTTTTTTAGTTTTCCTTGATCTATCCACTAGAGTATTTCAGGGTCTCTACAAATGGCGTCTTGTTTTCCACAACAACATTTGATTTTGAAGCAGGAAACAACAGGTAAGGACCAACTAATGCCTTTTCTTTTAGAATTGTTTGCATGCATTTGTTAAGGTAGAAGGGAGGGCAAAGTTGATAATCATTGATGGAGGCAACATGCAATGAGGACCTATCAAGTTAGGAAGGCTTATGTAACCCTGAATATTGTTTTCCTCCTGCACTCCACTCAGATGGTGTTTAAACATGGAAAGCAAAAAGGAGAATTGAGGAAATTATCTGGATGATTCTTCTGATTCTTGCCCAGTCTTCCTCTCCTTTCATTCTTCTTTCCCCAACCCTGGAAAAAAAAAAGGAACTATATATACACTGACTGGATTATGTTTGCCTGAAACATCCACATAACTACAGGAAAAATGATTAGGAAAGGAGACTGGATCTGACTCTAGGTCTACTTTGTGAGTAGAGGAATAGAGACACAGTACAAATGAGATTGTTGGTTTTAGAGTTCAGTGTAGAGGTGAATAATTACTCGGGAGGAAAGAATAAGGGAAAAGAGAAATGGAGAAAGAAGGTTGGAGAGATAGAAAAAGAAGTGTCACATTATTAAATGGACAATTTGCTCTCCTGCCTGGACTTACTTGAGGTTCTCACACCTAAATCTCATTTTAAGAACATTGAATCTGTAATCCTAGGATTTGAGATTAAGTATCTCATTGCCACTTTCTATGTGACCTTGGACAAATCATTTAATTTTACCAGAACTATTTCTTCATCTGTAAAATGAGGACTAGAAAACTCCTGAGGTCCCTTCCAAGTCTCCATCTATGATTCTATGGACTATGCCATCATCTTATTCATTTTCCCTTTGTTACTCTTTTCCCATTGTGAGAAGTAACACTTGGCAGCTGAGGGATGGGAAGAGGGTCATCACTTACCATTCCCTCTCATCCCATTTTTCAGAATGATCGAAGTCTGAAATTCTAACTTGAGTTTCTTTTCCCCTGACAGTTATGTCATTGAGGTGGAAATACAGGACAGCAGAGAGCTTAAAGCCACCAGAACATTCCTAGTAAACATCATAAATGTTAATGATGAAAGTCCTTATTTTACCAGGTAAGCCCAAAGCTGACCCATTCTCCTACTCTGGTTCTTAAGAGATCCCTCACTGGGGTGGGGAAGTGGAAAGGCACAATTTCAAAGGGCTTTTATGCTTGCTGACCTGTGTATTCTTTATCCTAAGGCAAAGACAAGAAATAAATGGCCTATTTTCCAGTTTCTCTTTTTCTTTTTGTGGGTCTCTCTCTAACTCATTGTCTGTCTTTGTAGCTTTGTCTCAGTCTCTGTCTCTTTCTGCGTCTCTGTCTTAGTCTCAGTTTCTGTCTGTCTTTGTCTTTCTATCTCTGTCTGTCTCTCATCAATTTGCTTTGGCCCCAGACTCTCATATTTTTCATTTTCCTGCCTTCTTGGGAAAATGGATGTTGGAATGGTTCCCTATGGTGAGGAAGGCTCAGTATCTATTTTTGGGTAATGGGGAAAGGATATAATTTTATTTGAGGGCTTAACCCAGTGGGCATACCTACCATTACATGCTCTGATCTTTCTTATTCTACCTTTGAAGTCCTATCCTAGTATACTTTTGTTATTTACCTACAGAGGCACAGTATCTTTTATTGCCTGTCTCTTTGGTCCCCCAAAACACATGCAAGAGACCAGTCACTAGGAAAATGTGAAAACCAGTTGTTCAGTTTAACTGCATTTACAGATGTGAATAAAGCCAATGTAAGATGAAAGGCAACCTGGTGTAGTGAATAAAGTGCTGAACTTGGAAGCAGGAAATTGAGAGACATCATGATATAATGGAAAGAGGATGGGCTTTGGAGTCAAGACTGGAGTATAAATCCTGCCTCTGCCTCTTACTGCCTGGGTGACATTGGGCAAGTTACCTAACCTACTTGGCCCTCAATCTCCTTCTCTGTAAAATGAGAGGTTTGATTAGATGGCCTCCCAAACCTTCACCTATTATCCTAGCTTCTACTTTTGACACTTACTCACTCTGTGATTATGGGCAAAGTCATGCCACTTTGCTTATCTTCTTTCTTCATGTGTAAAATAAGGATGCTACTTTCAATATCTCCTAGAGTTGTTATGAGACAAAATGGGATTATGAATATAAAAAACTTCTCGCAAACTTTAAAACACTATAAATGTCAGTTCTTATTTTTTAATACTTTATTTTTTCCATTTACACATTAATTTTTTAATATCAATTAAAAAAATTTTGGATACAAATTATCTTTCTCCCTCAATCTATTTTCTCATCATTGAGAAGGCAAGCAATTTGATATATACATGTGTAGTCACATAAAACATATTTCCATATTGGTCATGTTGTAAAAGAAAACAGGCAAAAAAATGAAAAAAAAACCCCTAAAAATTGTATCCTTCAATATGCATTCTGACTTAATCAGTTATTTCTCTGGCAGTGGATAGCATTTTTCTCCATAAATCCTTTGGAATTGTCTTAGATTATTGTATTGCCAAAAATAGCTAAGCCATTCATAGTTGATCCCCATATCCTTACAATATTGCTGTTACTATATATAATGTTCTCCTGGTTCTCAGTTCACCATGTATCAGTTCATGTAAGTAATTCCAGGTTTTACTGGAAGCATCCTGCTATTAAAAAAAAATAGCACAATAGTACTCCATCAAAATCATAAACCACAACTTATTTGGCCATTCCCCAATTGATGGACATCCCCTCAGTTTCCAATTCTTTGTCACCATAAAAAGAGCTGCTATAAATATTTTTGTACATGTAAGCCTTTTTCCATTAAAAAAATCCCTTTGGGACATACACCTAGTAGAAGTATTACTAGATCAAAGGGCATGCATATAATTTTATAGCCCTTTGGGAATAGTTCCAAATTGCCCTCCAAAATAGTTGGATTAATTCATAACTCCACCAAATATGCATTAGTGTCCTAATTTTTCCACATCCCTACCAACATTTATTTCCCTTTTTTGGTCATATTAGCCAAGCTCGTAGATTCAAGGTAGAATCTCAGAGTTTAATTGGCCTTTGTCTGATCAATAGTGATTTAGAGCATTTTTTATGACTATAGATAGCTTTAATTTCTTCATTTGAAAACCACCTATTTATGTATTTTGGCCATTTATCAATTAGGGAATAGCTTATATTCTTATAAATTTGATTCAATTTTCTATATATTTGAGAGTAGTAGTGGTAGTTTCTCGGTGATCGAGAATGACTATTGTCTTTATGCAGTTTCATCTACGGTGTACCCTCATATGGCTTTGGAGTCCAAAGGCTGAGGTGCAGAGTTTGTGGCACACAGGGCATGGGTCGCCAGTTGTTACGGGAGGTGCAGTTGTGGTCTGGTGCCGGCGTTCACTCGCAGCGGCGAGGTGTCGACGTCATTCATCTTCAAAGGTGGTGGCGGCATGGTTAATGTGGGTTTACCAGCTGCTTCTGTCAGAGGCAGCGAGTTCTAGTTGCTTTGGTGTGATGCCAGCCCACTTCAAGTTGGACTTTAGCTGATCCTTGAATCTTTTCTTTGGTCGACCTTGTTTCCTGAGTCCAGCTGATAGTTCACCATAGAATACCTGTCTTGGTATTCGCTGTGGGTCCATGCGGATGACGTGTCCAGACCATCATAGCTGGGTTTTGAGGACCATGACTTCGATGCTGGTGGAGTTGGCTCTGTCGAGGACTTCCTGGTTGGTGATTCGGTCCTGCCATTGGATCCTCATGATTGACCAGAGAGAGCGTTGGTGGAATTGCTCCAGTTGTTTCATGTGCCTCCGGTACAGTGTCCATGTCTCACAACCTTACAGGAGCGAGCTGAGGACCACTGCGTTGTACACTTTGAGCTTCGTCGCAGTGCTTACACCGCTGTGTTGGAGGACTTTGCAGTGGAGCCGCCCAAGTGCCTGGCTGGCCTTTTGGATCCTGGCATTAATCTCGTGGTCTAGGGACTCGTCGTTGGTGATGGTGCTGCCCAGGTACTTGAAAATGTTGACATTAGAAAGCTGCGTGCCATCGATAGTTATGCACAGCTGGTTCGTTGGCCTCCCTGGTGCAGGTTGGAACAGCACCTCTATTTTGCTGAGGCTAATAGTCAGGCCAAACAGTTTTGTTGCTGTAGAGAACCAGTCCACAATGGTTTGGAGATGATTTTCTTGGTGGGCCATGAGAGCACAGTCATCTGCGAAGAGAGCTTCCAGGATGAGTCTCTCTGTTGTCTTTGTTTTTGCAGTCAGGCGGCAAAGGTCGAATAGTGAGCCATCCAGCCGGTATTTGATGTAGACGCCCAGGTCTAGATCCATCACAGCATGTCGTAATACTTGGGTGAAAAATAGGTTGAATAGTACCGGAGCGAGGACACAGCCTTGTTTCACGCCACTGGAGATGTTGAAGCGATTGGAAGTCTCTCCACCAGATAGGACTTCCCCTGTCATGTCGACATGAAAGAGCTGGATAGTTTGACGAATTTTGCTGGGCAACCGAGCTTGCTGAGGATCACCCACAATGTGTTCCTGTTCACTGTGTCGAACGCCTTTGTCAGATCTATGAAGACAATGTAGAGATTCAGGTTCTGCTCAAGGCATTTTTCCTGCATTTGCCTCACCGGGAAGACCATGTCAATGGTGCTGCGATCTGGTCGGAAGCCACATTGTGATTCAGGCAGGTTCTGCTCTGAAAAAGATGACAGGAGTCTGTTGAGTATAACACGGGCGAGGATCTTTCCAGCAGTGGAGAGTAGTGAGATGCCTCTGTAGTTGTCACAGGCTGCTCGTGCTCCTTTGTTCTTGTATAGGATTACGATGGAGGCATCTCTGAGTTCTGGGGCATGTCTTCCTCTTCCCATATACTGGTCAGCACTATGTGGAATGCCTGGAGCTCCTTTCCATTTAAGGCCTTGTACACCTCGGTTGGGATCCTGTCTTTACTGGGTGCCTTGCCTGCATTTGTTTAATGGCTTTTTGGACTTCCTCTATTGAAGGAGGGACGTCAAGTTGCAGTTTTGGGGGATCTGGTCAAGGGTGCTTTGGTTGACTGAAGAGGGTCGGTTGAGAAGCTGACTGAAGTGTTCTTTCCACCTGTTGCTGATGCCTTTTTTATCTTTTATGAGAGAAATATTTGAGAAATGAGGCCTTTATCAGAGAAACTTGCTTTAAAATCCACCCTCCCTTACCTTTCTGTTTTCATTCTAATCTTGGCTGCATTGTTTTTATATGTACAAATGTACTGTAATATTAATGTAATGTGTAGAGGCCGATAAGCAGGTCTACAAGGAGGGGGTTGTCCTTTGTGATGGGGACCTGAGGAGAAGTAGGGAATTGAGGAACCAAGGTGAAGAATGACAGACACAGACAAGTCAGTGTTTGAATAGGGCAGGCAACCCCTATGATTTTCCTTTTGGGAGGAAAATATGAGGATCAGTGGAATATGAGGTAGAGGAGAAGATTAAGGTAGAGAATGTAAGCCGACAAGGGCTGTAGCCTCGTGGAAGAAGAGATTCAAAAAGGAGAGAGAAAGAGAGAGATAGGATTAGGAGCCGAGTGGAGCTCCACGAAAGGGGAGAGGAAGTCCAAGAGGAAGTTCATGGGTTTGCCTCTGAATTTAATCCTGTCCTGCTTGGGCGGTACTCCCAAGCATGTAGCAATCACATCACAAAGTATAGACAATTAAGATTGGGTGGCAATGTAGAGGGAACACCTTTGGGCGTGTAGATTGCAAACCAAGCTTTCCCGGGGAATTGAGTCCGAGCATGTTAATGAGTTTGTCTTAGGCAACAGGCCACATGGCCAGTTCAAGGTTATATTCACAAACATCATTGGTATAACCTTATGCTTGGAGACACAGTAGCCATACAATCATTTATATTTCATAGATGTGAATATGCTTGGGATGCTACATAATGTAATAAAAAAAAGAAATGCTAGTGATTTCTGTGGATTTATTTTATATCCTGCAATTTTGCAAAAATTGTTAATTATTTCAACTAGTTTTTAGTTAATTATCAAGGATTCTCTAATTATACCATCATCCTCATTGCCTATTCTAATTCCTTCCATTTCTTTTTCTTTTCTTCTTGCCATAGCTAGTATTTTTAGTATCATATTGAATAATAATGGTGATAATGGGCATCCTTGCTTCACCCCTGTTCTTGTTGGGAAGGCTTCTAGCTTACCTCTATTATAAATAATACTTGCTGGTTTTAGATAGATGCTACTTATTATTTTATGGGAAATTTCCTTTATTCTTATGTTTTCTAGTGTTTCTAATAAGAATTAGTGTTGTATTTTGTCAAAAACTTTTCCTGCATCTATGAAATAAACATATAATTTTTCTTGGTTTTGTTATTGATGTGGCCCATTATACTGATAGTTTTCATAATATTGAACTAGCCCTGCATTCCTTGTATAAATCCCACCTAGATACAGGGTATGATCATTGTGCTATATTGTAGTAACCTCCTTAATAGTATTTATTTACATTTTCACATCAGTATTCATAGGGGAATTGGTCAATAGTGTATAAATGGAATTATCCTCCTTTGTTTATTTTAACTTAATCAATCAAGAACTTAGAGTGCCCCTCCTTTCACACTTAGTCAAACATTTGAAGAACCTTTTACTGAAAAAGGAAGTTCAGACTCTCAAAGCCTGGAAGTGGATCCCACAAGCACTCTCCCACCCCCCACCCCAAACCCCAGTAGTGGCAGGCAAATTAAGAAACTATGATTGGTTCCTGAGATGTGATAGATCAGTCCACAGAGAAAGGAAGTAGAAACCAGAGAGACAGGAAGTAACATGGGGAAACAGTTATAAAAGGTGAAACCAGAGTTCTGAACAGGGACTTCTGCATTGGAGATTCTGTGTTGAATTCTGCATTGGTGGTTCTTACTGAAGAGACTACCGAGACGCCTGATTAGTGATAGGGACCTGAGGGAGCTTTTGTTGGAGCTGAGCTGGATTTCCCTGAATTGACAATTATACAGTATTTAGCTAGACAATATTTTCTACCTCCTTCTTATATTTCCCTCTCTTTATATCTCTACTTTTGCTGCAATAAAGCTACTAACATATTCATAGTTTAATTTTTAATTATTATAAATGGTGACCACAACTTTTTATAACTTTTAATTTGACCAAAACCAATTTTTACTCTTAAATAGTTTTCTTCTCTGTTTTTGCTCTTTATTGTTTAAGTATTATCACCAGATTTGTGTCATAAAATTAATTTGGTAGGACTCCTTCTTTGCCTTTTCCCCCAAATAGTTTATGTAATATTGGAATTGATTGTTCTTTAAATGTTTGGTAATTCACTTATGAATCCATCTGGTCTTGGGAATTTTTTCTCAGGAAGTCCATTGATGGTTTGTTCAATTTCTTTTTCTAAGATGGGATTATTTAAATAATATGGGCAACTAGATTTTTGTAAATATTCATTCATTTAACTCATTCATTCATTCAATTGTCAGATTCATTGGCATATAATTTCAAAGCTCCTAATAATTGTTTTACTTTCCTCTTCAGTCATGATGAATTCACTGTTTTTATTTTTGATATTGATAAAATTTGGTTTCTTTTATTTTTAAAAAAATTTTCTTTAAACCCCTACCTTCTGTATATTGGTTCCAAGGTAGAAGAGTAGTAAGGGCTAGGCAATGGGGGTTAAGTGACTTTTCCAGGGTCACACAGTTGGGAAATGTCTGAGGCCAGATTTGAACCTAGACCTCACATCTCTAGGCCTAGTTTTCAATTCACTGAGTTACCCAGCTGCCCCTTCTTTTCTTTTTAAAAATCAAATTAGTTGAGTTTATTTTATTAGGTTTTTCTCCCCATAAAACCAGCTTATAGTTTTTATTTATTAATTCAATGATTTACTTATCTTCAGTTTCACAAATTTCTCATTTTATTTTTCAGGATTTCTGATTTGGTATTATGGGAAAAGGATAGAGATAGGATAAGACTTAAGAGATGTGGAAGACTGTCTTTAAGGCACATACTAGGAACTCAAGGGGAACGATTTCAGCAGGTGAAAGGCAGAAAAGGAACAGTTTGGAAGTGACATCTGCAAGAGTAGTGACTTCCTGTAGGAGGTTGGTCTCTTCCTGTCTGGAAAGGTGGAGGATAGGTGGGCTTGTGGAACTCAACCTGACTGGGGAGAAGGAATAAACCCCTAAATCATCTCTGAAGGTACTCTGTCTGGAAAAGATCTAGAAAGGATCTGACCACACTTGCTGTGCTTTCCAGAAGGTTTTTGTCTAAAAATCCTGTCATATTGGCTTTGAGGTTTTACCTCAGGAGTCAGACTCCCTGGAGTGAACTTAGCCATCAATCATAACGGTTTTTGGAGACAGATGTTGAACTAAATCTAATCAACTACTGAGGATCATAGATAGGCAGCTTTTTCAGCTTTGGGGAACACCTAGATAGAAATAGGAAGCTGTTAAGTTAGCCAGAAGACCAGAAGGCTCCCTCTTGTGAGGGATGTAGAGGATTGTGGGAGACTAGCTAGATCCCTTAGAGTTAGAGATCCCTTGTTCTGATCCTCAGTTTGTATTCCCTCTTATAATGAAAGAGATCCTTTTTTTTATATCAATTGTCACCAAAGTGTTTGCACAACTGGCCCAGTGAGAGAAAGTGATTCTGTTTCACTCTCACTAACTGGAGGTTAGAATACCTGGAGATCATGGCTGGGTGTTCAGGGGAATCCCTAAGTGGAAAGTACTCTATCCACTCTGGGTCCACGTCTCTCCATTTATATCTTTTTTTAGTATTTAGTTGGGAATTTAAAATTTGTTCTTTTTCTAGTTTTTTAGTTGCAGGCCCAATTCATTGATCTGTTCTTTTTCTGTTTTATTGATGTAAGTGTTTAGAGATATAAAATTTCCCCTATATTTTGGATACAATTTCCACTACATTTTGGATACAAACATATTTTCATATGTTATTTCATTGTGGTTATTACTTTAATGAAATTATTATTTCTGTGATTTGTTCTTTGACCTATTCTTTCTTTAGGATTAGATTATTTAGTTTCCAATTAATTTTTAATTTGTATTTCCAAGATTCTTTATTGAATGAAATTTTTACTGCAATATAATTGGAAAAGGAGGCATTTATTATTTATCCTTTTCTTCATTTGATTGTAAAGTTTTTATATCCTAATACATGATCAGTTTTTGTATAGGTGTTGTGTACCATTGAGAAAAAGGTTTATTTCTCTCTATTTGCATTTTGCTATCTCCAGAGGTCTACTTAACTTTTCTAAAATTTGATGCATATTTTTGATTTTTCCTTGTTTTATTTTGTTTTTTTTTGGTTAGATTAATTTTGTTCTGAGAGGGGAAAATTGAGGTCCACTATTAATATGACTTTACTGTATATTTTCCTCTTGTAATTCTTTTAACTTACCCTTTAAGAATTTGGATGCTATGCCATTTGTTGCATATGTGTTTAGTACTGATATTTAGTACATCATTAGTAATGATGTAAGATTGGCTATCTTACTTTTAGCAAAATGTAGTTTCTCTGTTTGTCTCTTTTAATTAGCTCTATCTTTGCTTTTGCTTTGTTG
This sequence comes from Monodelphis domestica, assembly GCF_027887165.1. Lineage (NCBI taxonomy): Eukaryota > Metazoa > Chordata > Mammalia > Didelphimorphia > Didelphidae > Monodelphis > Monodelphis domestica. The sequence continues at coordinate 169,471,486 of NC_077231.1, forward strand.
GAGGTCATGATTGCTACCCCTGATCTTTTCTACTTCAGCTGAAATATAATAGATTCTGCTCTACCCCTTACCTTTACTCTGTGTATATTTTTCTGTTTCAAGTGTGTTTCTTGTAAACAACACATTGGTGGATTATGGTTTCTAATCTACTTTGTTGTCTTCTTCTGTCTTATGGGTAAGTTCATCTCATTCACATTGATCAGTTAGGATTTCTGTGTCTTTTCCTCCATCCTCCTTTCCCCCTCTTTCTCTTTTCACCCTGTCCTTTCTTAAAAGTGTTTTGTTTCTGGCCTGCCCTGATCTGTTCTCCTTTCTATTGGTCCCCCTTCTTCTATCCCCTTCCCCTCCTACTTCCTTATAGAGTAAGATAGCTCTCTGTATCCAACTGCATGTGTATATCATTCTTTCTTTGAGCCAATTCCAATGAGAGTAAGGTTCAATGCATTACCTCTGTACTTTCCACCATTTTTTGCTCCACTTTAAAAGCTCTTTCATGCCTCTTTTATGTATTAATTTACTCTCTTCTATCTCTCCCTTCTCCCTTTCCCCAGTGAATCCCCCTTAATTTGATTTTTTTGGATATCATCTCATCATAGTCAACTCACACCTGTGCCTTCTGTCTATGTACATTCTTTCTAACTGCCTTAATAATAATAAAGATCTTAGGAGTTATAAGTATTATTTTCCTATGAAGGAACATAAACAGTTTAACCTTTTGAAACCCCTTATGATTTCTCTTTCCTATTTACTTTTTTGTGCTTCTCTTGAATCTTGTATTTGATTGTTAAAATTTCTAATCATTCTGGATTTTTTGTCAGGAGTGTTTGAGAATCCTCAATTTAATTAAATATCCATTTCTCCCCCTTAAGGGTTATGCTCAGTTTTGCTGGGTAGTTGATTCTTTGATATAATTCTAGCTTCTTTGCCCTCTGTAATATCATATTACAAGTCCTCTGATCCTTCATTATAGAAGCTGCTAAATCTTGTGTTATCCTGACTATGGCTCCATATTGAATTGTTTCTTTCTGGTGGCTTGCAATATTTTCTCTTTGACCCTGGGAGATCTGGAATTTGACTACAATATTCTTAAGAGTTTTCATTTTGGGATCTCTTTCATGAGGTGATTGGTAGATTCTTTAAATTTCCATTTTACCCTCTAGTTCTAGAATATAAGGGCAGTTTTCCTTAATATTTTCTTGAAACAAAATGTCTAAGCTCTTTTCAATCATAGCTTTCAACTTATCACTCTTCAATCTATTTTCGAAGTCAGTTGTTTTTCCAGTAAGATATTTCACATTTTCTTCCATTCTTTTTATTCTTTTGATTTGGTTTGATTGTTTCTTGATATATCATGGAGTCATTAGCTTCCACATGCCAAATTCTAATTCTTATGGAATTGTGTTCTTTAATGAGTTTTGTACCTCCTTTTCTAGTTGGCCAATTCTATTTCTGAGTTCTTTTTTTAAGTGTATTTTTGTATCTCTTCAATTTGGTCAATTCTTCTTTTTAAAAAGTTCTTTTCTTCAATATATTTTCATGCATTTTGTAGCATTTGGCCCATTATTTTTTTAAGATATTCTCTTCAGCATTTTTTTGTGCTTCCTTTACTAAACTTGACTCTTTTTTCATGATTAAGTTCTTATATCACTATCATTTCTTTCCCCAGTTTTTCTTTTACTTCTCCTATTTAATTTGTAAAAATTCTTCTTTAGCTCTTTCAGAGCCTGAGACCAATTTACATTTTTCTTTGAGGTTCTGCCTGTAATTTGTTTCAGTGTCTTCTTCTGAGTTTGTATTTTGACCTTCCTTGTCACAATAATAACTTTCTGTAATCAGGTTCTTTTTTTTTGTTTGCTTTTTGTTCTTTTTTTTGTTTGGTCATTTCCCCAGTCTACTTCTTGACTTTTAAGTATTTTTTCCCCTTATTTTAAATTTGGACTGTGCTTCAGGGATGGAGCAGCACTCTCCCAAGCTTCATGTTTTTTATACTGTTGTTTTCAAAACTAGTTCTGGGGTCTGGTAATTGTTCAGTTCTTCCAAGGTGATATGATCTGAGGAAATGTGTGGACACTAATCTTCTGGACTGTAATTGACTCCAAGCACTCTTTTCTTTTTGAATTATGACCAGAGTCACTACTCCTGTTAGTGTTCCACCTTTCCCTGGAACTGTGACCCAGCACTGTGTATGAACAACAAAAAAGACTTGTTCCCAGGGCTAGCAAAGGGTCCCCTATAATTTCCTTCTGACAAGTTATCTGAGCCTCTTATTATCTGTGGGCTGAGAGTTCCTGAAGCTTCTGCCTCTAATTGAGTCACCACCGAGGCCTGCTACTAATATGCTGTGTACTGTGCTCCATTTTTTCCCCAGTGAAACAGACTTTCCTTTCACCTCATCCTTTTGTCAATTCTGCTCTCCAAAACTCATTTTGAGGCATTATTTTAATGTTTAGAGAAGAATTTGGGAGGGTTCAAGTGAGGCTCTGCCTTTTTACTCTACCATCTTATCACTAGTTCTTCTTATTGGGATGCCTTAGCAACCACATAATTTTTTTTTTGTTACACAGCCCTGCAGAGTATCTGACAAACTGTCACATCTCCTCATTGTAAATGGAATTGTTTTTTTCTTCCTTTGCCCACACCTAATCCTTCTTCTGATGCTAACCTAGTGTCTCTGGGCAAAGGACAAATCACTTAATCTCCCCGGGCCACAGTCTTCTCATCTGTAAAATGAGAGTATTGTACTAGATAGTCTCTTCCACTCTACACCTATAATCTTATGGTTTCCACTTTAATGTTCTTGATACTTCAGTCCTCCAACCTAGCATTTTGCTCACTCATTTTCGAGTCATATTGGAGTTTTCATTATTCCATCTGGAGCTTTCTTGACAAAAATTCTGGGGTGGTTTCTCATTTCCTTCTCAAACCTAGTTTACAAATAAGGAAACTGGGATGAATAAAGTTAAATGACTTATCCAGGGTCACAGAGCTTGTGAGTGTCTGAGGCCAGATTTGAACACAGGAAAAGGAGACTTCCTAATTTTAGACCCAGTACTATATCCACTGTACCACCTAGATGCCCCACTTTAGTGAATATACCTTAAATGATACCTGGATGGTGAAAAATTTGCCTCTACTAAGCTTAGATGGGACAGCATAAACAAACTCCCCAGAAGGAATAGCTCCCAAACCTCACATTAGTGTTAGTTCCCAGATGAAAGCTAGACAGATAGGGATGGAGATTTTAGCTGACATCTCATATCCCTGAGCACAACAGGACAGCCTATTTATAAATAGATTATGACATCAAAGACTGGATGCAGGGTCAGGAACTGTCACTGAACATCACTGCTGACTCACTCACAAACAACCCTTTAGTGAAAGGTGAAGTGTGACTTGAGTCAAGTACATTCTGCTGCACTACTCTAATCAGGGAGGTGGAAAATCAGGTTAACAGGATCTCAAAGGGAAAACAGAGTTGGTTTTCAGAGTTCATAGGGGATAGCATTTGTAAAGGTGCTGGCTTGTACTAAATCATCCCCAAGTAAAGTGATTGATTCACAGTACAATTCACAGATAGCAGCACCCTGGCTGGGTGTTTTCTCACTCTTGAGATGTCAGGAAACTTTTTCTTTGCTTTCCTTTAGGTTTAGGAAAAGAGAGCTAGCAGAGGTTTTCTCTAGATGACACCCAATCATCCAGATGGAAAATGATGAGACTGTCAGTTGCCCAGATGCTCTGCCCATGCAAGAGCAAACATGTTTATAAACAGCTGCATGTTTTGGCAGGGTATATCAAGTCATAAAAAAGTACTATTTCTTTAGGGTGTTGCTGTTGTTTATTTTATAAAGCATGTGAATTATACAATTCAATTCAAACAAACATTTATAATTTGCAAATCTGTACCATGTCTGAGGTTAAATTGCTAATGGGGTCAAGAAGTGACTTGCTGAAGCAGCTAAGTAGCACACTGGATAGAGAGCCAGGCCTATAGTTGGGAGGGCTTGGATTCAAATTTGGCCTCATACACTTCCTAAATGAGTGACCCTGGACAAATCATTTAACGCCTATTGCCTAGCCATTGCTACTCTTCTGTCTTAGAATTAATATTAAGACAGAAGATGAATTAAAAAAAGAAGAAATGACTTACCCAGGCAAGGTATGAGTGGGTTACTAGGTATGAGTAAGAGGCAGGACTTGAACCCAGATCTTTCTTAACTCAATGCCTATCTTGTTTCTTCTCTTGCCTTACCCTCTAGGAGGCTATCCAGAGAGGTACTAAGCCACTCAGCTCTCCACTCCCTGTGATCATGAGTCTTTCTCTTCCCCCTGACCCTTTTCTCCCTTGTTGAGTATTCCATATACTCTTTCTTCTTCTAGCCCCTTCTTTCCATATCTTGCTCAGAAAACTGAATCACTACCATCCTTTGGACAGAATGTGCTCTTGGTGGACATCCCTATTGCTCTATTCACAATTTTTGTGACCACCTAACTTACTCCTTTGGTTAATATTTCTTTTTATGTATTACCTCTCCCATTGGAATGTAAGTTTCTTATTGAACTCATTAACTTCCATGGGTTCAATTATCTCATTTGATTCCCATAACAACCTTGAGAATTAGGTGCTATTATAACCCTTTTTTTACACATAAGGAAACTGAGGCATAAATAAATTAAATAATTTGTCCAGGATCATACAAAAAGTTAGTATATGAGGTAGGATTTGAACTTTCTTCTTCATTCCTCCAAGTCTGTGATGCTATGTATTAGGCATCCTATCTGCATAAATTAAGCTGCACAAAATAGAGATTTGTAGATTCATGTATAACCCTCTGTTTCTATCCTACTATATACATACAGATTTCTATTTTCCCTTTTTGGTGTTTAAATTCAGAACAAACAACAAAATGTTAAAACCCTAAAAGGTTTGAAATCAATAGAACCAAGTTTTTACTACATAGAATTCTGAAATGTGTATATACTTCATGAGAGTTCATATTTATAAATCAGGTAAGTAGGGGAGATGATTTCTATTACCAAAACATTCCCAGCCTTGCAGAATTTGCTGTTGTTGTTGTTTTAAAATAGGCTCCCTTTAGTGTGTTTAAAGTAGGACTTATTTCACTACAACTGGATTTCAATTTCTCAGACAGTTATGAGATTATCTTCCTAAAAGGTTTGCAGCAGCATTCACAGCCCTTCTAGGTTGAACTTTGGAAGAATTCCATATAGAATTCCAGGGAGTCATGCCCAGAGAGTGGGTAGAGAAGAGGGTGTGAATAGTTGCTTCACTTTCCCTCTACCTACCAATCTAGACGCCATACTATACCCCCTGGTCTCCCAGTCACTGACTTGCTTCTTGGTTATATTTGTGTTTCAGCTCAATAAGAGTTTACAGAATTCCAGAGGAGCTAAGCCCTGGGACTATCGTAGCCAACGTCACAGCCAAGGATCCTGATGATGAAGACTTTATGGGCAGACTTCTTTACCAGCTCACCACCCACAATGAGCATTTCATAATAAATCAGTGTAAGTAAGACACGTACACATGTACATGTATGCAAGGAGAACCTGCCATATGTACCCTTCCATTTGGTCACATAGATGGCTTTTTTTTTTATCCTTAGCAGTCTACTGGTCATGAGCATGCTTCTCTGATGCCACTAGGAGCTACAAAGGCCATTTTGGATTCTTCTGTAAAAATGGAAAAGTAATAGCACCTGCCTCACAAATTTGCTAGGAGGACCACATTTTATATGCATGTGTGTATAGAAATATATATTGGGGTGGGGGGTAGTTGGGTGGTACAGTGGGATAGAGCTCTGGGCTTGGAGTCAGAAACTTCATGTTCTTGAATTCCATTCTGGTCACTAGCTGTGTGACCCTGGGTAAGTCGCCTACATCCTATTGGCCTTGGGTTCCTCATCCTCATCCATCATCAAACTACTCCAGCATCTTTGCCATGAAAACCCCAAATGGGGTCAGAAAGAGTTAGACATGGCTGAAATGACTGAACAACACTACACACACACATATATATATATATACATATATATGCCTAGCATTTATCAGTTGTTTAAAGCTTACAAAACATATTACAATCATCTCTTTTATCTTCATTACAACCTTGAGAGGCTACTACTATTATTATCCTCATTTTATAGAAGGAGAAACTGAAGCAGACAAGAGTTAAGTGACTTTCCCAGGAACACAAAGCTAATAAGTGCTGGAAGCCAGATTGGAACTCAGATTTTCCTGACTTCAAATCTTGCCCTCCATCCACTGCATCACCTAGGTGCCTCTTGCTATATGTAAAGCCCTTGGCACACCTTAGGGTGATCAATAAATGTGAGATATGATTATTCTCTGATAACTTGGCATATCCTCAGGTGTCTACACTTAGGAGACAATCAAGCAGCCCTTTCCAGTCCAGCCAGCTCCATTACCATCTCAATTCTCTGTACCAACTGATTTTAAAGTTTCTATAATACTAATTTGGGCTCCCAAGAATCATGTTCTATTTATAACCCTGTTGCTATGGAACTAATTGACCCCTGCAGTGTTGATTGTTGTTGTTGTTTTCCCCTTACAATGTTAACTTACATTTTTTGAAGAACCAGCTAAAGATATTAGGTGAAGGTATGCAGGTATTATTAGAGATGAGTTAGTTATTGTAATTGCACTTTGGTCTCCTTGAAAGAAAGGATCACTATAAATCTAATGTTTTATTGGGCTCAGTTCTTCTCTTTACAAGAATATACCCTGTCCATGTCATTGAAAATGGTTGAATATAATGCTTTTGTATTGCAAAAAAAAAAAATCTTCTCTTTCAGATGGCTTTCTTTGCATGAGCCTATACATTTTAAAAAAATCCTTACTTTTTGTCTGAGAACTAGTACTGTGTATTGGTTCTAAGGCAAAAGATCAGCAAGGGCTAGGCAATTGGGGTTAAGTGACTTGCCCAGGGTCACATAGCTAGGAAGTATCTGAGGTCATATTTGATCCCAGGACTTGCTGTCTCTAGGCCTGGCTCTCAATCCACTGAGCTGCCTTGCTGTCCCAAGCCTATAGAATTATATATGGGTTATCCTAGTAGGGGCTTTATTGTCCTAGTATGTCATTTGCCCTGTAGCCTTTGGGTATTTTTCTTATAGGTATGGGGAGAGGGTTAAGAGGGAACAGCAGTGGTTGTCCATCTCTGGAAATACCTAGTATCATGGAAATTTGTAAATCCAACTGAAGAGGGGCTGTACAACAGTTCAGTTTGAGCATACTCTTTAAAAGTGATCAGAAAACCAGGATCATTATTATTAAAATATTACATAGGATCACATTGACCAATAAGGAAATGTGATATTTTTATAGTCCATTTCCTGTGTGGGAGAAGGAAGTCTTATAATAAGAGGTTCCTCTAGGACTTCCCTCCTTTACCCTTCTCTTTCCCACTGATTTTTGGCATAGTGAATAGGAAGTCAAACTCAGCATCAGGAAGACTTGGGTTCATGTTTTATCTCTGACACATATTGACTCTGTGATCTTGGGCAAGTCACTCACCCACAACTTTTGCTAGGAAGATCTCTACAAGTAGTAGTTGCTCAGAAAATGTCAATTTGCATTGGTAGAGGAAGCAGCCTGGTACAATGGGGAGCAGAGTGGTACTCCACCCATTGTATCACCTAGGTGCCTCCAGCTTATGTAAAAGCCCTTGGCAAATCTTAAGAGTGCTAGATAAATGTGAGATATGATTATGATTCTTCTCTGATAACTTGATATCTCAGGTGTCCAACTGGTTTTAAAGTTCCATAATACTAATTTGGGATCCTTTTATTTATAACACTGTGGGGAAAGCAGTGGATTTTAATTCAAAAGATTTTACTTTGAATCCTATCCTGTATTTGTTCAATGCTGTGAGCTTGGACTAATTACTTAACTACTCTGGGTCTCCTATTGATTATTGATAAAATGAAGGAATTGGCCTAGATGACCTCTAAAGTCCCCTCTAGCTCTAAGTCTGTGATCTAAGTTTCCTAAATTGATCCCATCCCACCACAGGTCACCTTCATACAAGGACATCTTACTCCCATTTTTCCTGAGCTTTTAAGCCCTAGATTAGCCCATATGTAACCCTAACCCTAAATTCCTTTTCAAGAGGTCACATTCTTACCTTTTTCTCCCGTCTGATTAGTGACTGGTAGCATTCAAATCGCCAGTAGGATAAATCGAGATGCTGGTAAATTGAAACACAATCCCAACATCTTATTGGAAATTCTTGTGAAGGATAGACCCAAAGGGGGTCAGGAGAATCGCACTCAGATAACCTTCATCATTGAAGACATTAATGACAATCCTTCCACATGCAATCAGTTTACTTTCAGGTACTTGAATCTTTGCCTCTTTTGCTTTACATAATTTTCCCAATGCCACTCTTGTCTAGCCCTTTGGTTTCTCTGAAATACTTTCAGTGATTTTTTGAAGGAAGCAAGGAAGATTTTAAAGACATTGGGATATGTCTTTTTAAGAAATTAAAGGCCATCTGTAGTATTTTCACCTCTACCAAAGTTCTGCTCCTGTGCTTTGTCACAACATGTTGGGAACCCTGGGATCTCAAAGATTGTGGACTTGTGGATAGAGGACTACAGGCTCTGAAGGGTCCTAACAAGATGGGAAGGATAGAATTGGTGAACTAAATGGTTTATCATCTGAGTACCAGCCTAACTGAGTGCTAAGACGCACATCACCAGAAGGTTGGTTCCCAGGTGATGAATTTATTTTTAACCATAAGAACTTATGAGGACATCTGCTAAGGTATGCAGAGAAGGGTTGGTATAGAGAGGGCCCACACTAATTAAATCATAGATTTTTTTGAAGTATTAAAGAAATGCTATTTTGGCAGATATTTGTCAGGGTTTTTTTTTTTTGCTTCATTTTATTTGTTTCTCCTTCTCTGTTGTTTTCCCTGAAGTTCCCTCTCCCCTCCTATTTTCTTATTTTTTCTGCCTTCAGAATTGCCTTTTTAAATCAGGGCATTGATATTCCTATCACCATTTGTGCTAGTTCTTAGAGATCTGTTGTGTGATTTCCTTTCCCTTAATTAAGGATATCAGGGGAGAGTTGACCAGGAGTCAGTATAATGGGCACTGAACTCAGGGTCTGCATTAATGTCCCAATTCTGCTACTCATTACCTTTATGATCTTAGGCAAGATGCTTAACATCAGTGAGGTTTTGCCTTTTTAAATTTTCATATCCCCAGTGCTATATAATATATAGTGAGCAATTAATAAATGTTTGCTGATTGACCGAGGGAATTAAACTAGATAACCTTCAAGCTCTCTTAGAGTTTAGACTTATGATCCTATGATTCTTTGAGTGAATGGTGGTAATTCGAGGAGCAAAGCCATATGGATCTGAGCCAACAACTTAAGAGGAATAAATAAAAATATGCTGATTCAATAGTACAGCTCACAGACCACCCATGTTTTCCCATCCTGTGAGATCTTACTTTATGTACTGCCATAAAAGCTCCAAGGAAGATCTGCCTAATGTACTGGAGAGTTTTCTCAGTTTGCTTTGCATAGGTACCATTTTGTCCAGAACTTGGGTTGTCCATCTATTATTCTTTGTTCTTCCTATATACTCTGTTTATGGTTATATATTTTCAGGATAATATCCTTCACCAGTATTCTTATATGTAAATAATAGTTGGTAAAATACTGAAACCTACTTAAACTCACTGTATTTCTCCCTGTTGTTCTTTGGGTCATCCCTGTTTTCTATTCTTCAAACATGGCAGTGGGAAATAGCAATGTAATGCAGCATGGTGTAGTTGAAAGAATGCTGAGCTGGGAGTCCTAAATGATGTAGGTTCTAATCCTATTGCTGAAACTTCCTACTTAAGTAACCATAAAAGCAAATCACAGTTTCCTCATCTGCAAAATGGGGATGATTTAATAACATTTACCTCATAGGGGTTGTGAGGATTGAGTGAAGTAATTTATGCAAAGTGCTTTGTAAGCCTTTCATGCTATGTAAATGTCAACTGTTACTTACAATTAAGAAGTCTCAGGGAAATGCTATACCAGGGTTATAGATAAACCAAACTAAATATTTATTTATGAAAATAAAGCTTTGAGTAGTTAAATCACTTTTTATTTCATAATTGCAACAAATAACAAAAAAGGAAAAGAAAAGAAAACTCCAAATGCAACCAGGGACTTTGGGGGACATGATTGCAAACTGCTTTTCAAAATGATTAGATTCATTCACAATTCTACCAGCAGTATATAAGTGTATCCATTTTGTCCAACCCTTCCAACAACTGTCATTTTCCTTTTTGGTTATCTTTAGCAGTCTAATAGTTTTGCAGTAGAATTTGCATTTATAAATAATAACAATAAATTTCTTTTTTTTTTAAACCCTTACCTTCCGTCTTAGAGTTAATACTGACTCCAAGGCAGAAGAGTAGTAAGGGCTAGGTAATGGGGGTCAAGTGACTTGCCCAAGGTCACACAGCTGGGAAGTATCTGAGGCCAGATTTGAACCTAGGACCTCCCATCTCTATAGGCCTGGCTCTCAATCCACTGAGCTACCCAGCTTCCCCCAATAAATTTCATTTTTTAGTGTTTTAGGAACATTTTTAATACAGAATTGATAGCTTGTATTTCTTTCTTTGAGAATTGCCTGCTCATATCCTTTGACCATTCATTTATTGGATGATGGCTATCATTCGTGCATGTGTGCTAGAAAAATGCTAACTATTCTGTTTGAATCAATTCTTTATATACTTTATCTACTTAGAACTTTATCAGAAAAAAAATTTGCTACAAAGATTTTTTTCCTTAATAATAGTTTCCCTTCTAATTTTAACCACATTGGATTTTTTTAGGGTAAAAACCTTTCATTTTATATAATCAGCACTTCTAGTTTATCTTCTGTGATGCTTTTTATTCTTTGTTTGGTTAGAAACTCTTCTTTCTATAGTTACTAAAGTTATTTTTTCCTTGGTCCTCTTAATTTATTTATGATATTTTCTTTTCTATCTGTCATGTATTCATTTGTTGATATTTGTGGAAGTCTGATATATTGCTGTAAGCCTAATTTCTCCTAGACTTATTTTCCAGTTTTCCTACATATTATTGTCAAATTGTGAGTCCTTAACTCAGTAGTTAGAATCTTTATATTTATGAACACTATGATAATGATTGTCTGTATAGTCAGTATTCCCTGACCTCACTCTTCTTTAAGGTGTTGGGGTGTCTTCCACTAATGCCATCAATGCAAATCCCAATTCCTGTGCGTTCTCACTATTAATCACCATTGATTAGTAATCAAGTTCCCCTTAAATAATCAGCATTAACTAGCTTTTACATAAGACATTTACCTCCAAGATATAACAAAAACAAAAATATAAACATTTCCCTCAGCCCCTGAGTGTAGCTACCTCAATGCCTATAAGAGCATGCTCAGATTTAATGTTGATTCCACTAAGTTCAGAGCCAAATAGGAGGTCCTCATCTCTGCTACTCCAGAAGGTCACTTTTTGATCCCTGGGCTTCAGTGCCAGACTAGCTACAAAACCTGGCATGGACTTCACTCCTGAAGTCCCTCACTTTTGGTGACTTGTTCTCTTGATCTTTTCATACTTTTAAGTTCTTAACCATCTTCAGAATCCTTCATCTAAAATGGAAGAACAGATACTAAGACAAAGAACTGAGGGCAATTTTTAAAATTAAATTTTATTTTTTCAATTACATTTAGACATAATTTTTGACAATTGCTTTCAAACACTTTTTGATTCAGATTGTCTTCTCCATCCCCCTCCCCAGATGGTAAACAGTAAGATATAATTTATACAAGTACTTTCATGCAACATCTATTTCCATATTTCCTATGTTCTGACTGAAGACACATATCACATATGCAATAAAAATCTCATGAAGGAAATAAAGTGAAGGATGGTGTGCTTTGATCTGCAATCAGACTCCAAAAGTTCATTCTTTGGCTTTAGAAAGTGTTTTTTTTTCTTTCCCTCATGAGACTCTTGAGGGAATCTTGGAACCTTGTTTTGTTGATAATAGTTTAGTCCTTCAGAGTTGATCATTGTACAATATTTCTGTTACTCTATGTACTGTCCTCCTTGTTTTGCTCACTTCACTTTGCATCAGTGCATATAAGTCTTTCCAGGTTTTCCTGAACTCATCTGGCTTGTCATCTCCAATGGTACAATAATATTTATTACAACCATATACCACAATATTCCCTAGTTGATGGATAATCCCCTGTTTCTCATTCTTTGTTACTACAAAGAAAGTTGCTAAAATATTTTTCTATAGGTTAGGTTTCTTTTTTTCTTTCCTCTGATCTCTTTGTGATATGGACTCAGTAGTAGTATTGCTGATTCAAAGGGTATGCATAATTTTATGGCCTTTTGTGTGGTTCCATATTGCTCTCCAGAATGGTTGTATCAGTGCACAGTTCCACCAACAGTGCATTAATACCCCAATTTTCCCACATCCCCCCCAACACTTATCATTTTCCTTTTTGGTTATTTTAGCTAATCTGGTAGGTATGAGGTGGTATCTCAGAGTTGTTTTCATTGGTATTTCTCTAATCAATAGTGATATGGAGCATTTCCTCATATAGCTATAGGTCATTTACATTTCTTTATCTGAGAACTTCCTTTGATCATTTCTCAATTGAGAAATGTTTTGAATTCTTATAAATGTGAAGCCTTTATCAGAGACACACTATAAAAAATTTCCCTAGTTTTTCCCCCCTTCTAATCTTGGTTGCATTGGTTTTGTACAGAAACTTTTAAGTTTAATGTAATCAAAATAATCCATTAAATTTTTTGTAATGTTCTCTGTGTCTTGTTTCACCATAAATTCTTCCCTTATCTGTAAGTCTGACAGTTAATTTTTACATGTTTGCCTAATTTGTTTATGGTATCCCCCTTTATTTCTAGATCAAGTATCCATTTTGATTTTATCTTGGTGTATAATGTAAGATGTTGCTCTATGACTAGTTTCTACTATATTGTTTTCCAGTTTTCCCATCAATTTTTGTCAAATGGTGAGTTATTCCCCCAATAACTTGGAATCTTTGGATCTATCAAACAATAGGTTAATATTGGCATTGATTACTGTATGTTGATTTCCTACCCTATTCCACTGATACTACTCTATTTCTAAGTCTAAGAAATATAGTGTATTTCTTAGGCAGTACCAGATTGCTTGATGATTACCTCTTTATAGTATAGTTTGAGATCTGATAGAGTGAGGCCTCCTTCCTTCATATTTTTTTTCATTAATTCCCTTGATATTCTTAACCTTTTGTTTTTTCCAGATGACTTTTGTTATTATTTTTTCTAGTTACAAGAAATACTTTTTGGGCAGTTTGACTGGTGTGGCACTGAATAGGTAAAAATTAATTTAGGTAGGATTGTCATTTTTATTATAATAGTTCAATCTACCCATGAGCAAATAATATATTTCCAATTGCTCAGCTCTTTTATTTTTATGAAAAGTGTTTTGTAATTGTATTTATATAGTTGCTGGGTTTGTTTTTGATAAGTGTACCCTAGGTATTTTATATTGCCTAAAGTTTATTTTAAATGGAATTTCCTTTTCTAACTCTGGCTATTGAACTTTGTTGATGGTAAATAGAAATGCTAATGATTTATATGGGTTTATTTTGTATCCTGCAACTTTTTAAAGTTGTTAATTGTTTCTATTAGTTTTTTGGTTAATTCTCTGGGTTTTTTTTATATGTATATATACCATCATGCCATCTGCAAAGAGTGATAGTTTTATCTATTGTCATTGCCTATTCTAATCTCTTCAATTTCTTTTTCTGCTCTTCACTGCTATAGCTAATGTTTCAAGTATAATATTAAATAGTTAAATAGCAATGGTGATAATGGACAACCTTGCTTCACCCTTGATCTTAGTGGGAAGGATTCTAGTTTATTCCCATTACAGATAATGCTTACTGATGGTTTTAGACAGATGTCCTTTATGACTTTAAGGAAAGTTCCTTTTATTCCAATAATTTAAAATTAAAAAAAAGGAATGGGGTATTGTATTCTGTCAAAGGCTTTTTCTATATCTTTTGAGATAATCTTATGGTTTCTGTTGGTTTTGTTATTGACATGGTTAGTTATGCTGATGGTTTTCCTAATATTGAGCCATACCTGCATTCCTGGTATAAAAATCACCTGGTCATTGTGCATGATCCTTGTGATGTAATGCTGTAATCTCCTTGCTAGTGTTTTACTTAATAATTTTGCATCAATATTCATTATGGAGATTAGTCTATAATTTTCTTTCTCTGTTTTAGCTCTTCTTGGTTTAGGTATCAGTACTATATTGGTATCATAAAAAGAATTTGGAAGAATTCCTTTCCTCCCCTATTTTTCCAAACAGTTTCTCTAGTACTAGAGTTAATTGTGCTTTGAATGTTTGGTAAAAAATAAAACACTTATGAATCCATATTGCCTTGGGATTTTCTTCTTAGGAAATTCTTTTATAGTTTGTTCAATGTGTTTTTCTGTAATGGGGTTGGTTATTTAAGTATTCTCTTTCCTTTTTCATTAATCTGGACAGTTCCTATATGTGGCTTTGATTTCTTCATCCAAAAACTATCTGTTCATATCTTTTGCCCATTTATCAATTGAAGGATGACTCTTATTCCCATAAATTTGACTGAGTTCTCTATATATTTTAGATATGAGACCTTTAACCAAGGAACCATGAAAAATTTCCCCTCAATTTTCTGCTTTCCTTCTAATTTTGGCAATATTTATACAAACCCTTTTAATTTAATGTTTTCAAAAATAGGGGGCAGCTGGGTAGCTCAGTGGATTGAGAGACAGGCCTAGAGACGGGAGGTCCTAGGTTCAAATCTGGCCTCAGACACTTCCCAGCTATGTGACCCTGGGCAAGTCACTTGACCCCCATTGCCTAGCCCTTACCACTCTTCTGCCTTGGAGCCAATACACAGTATTGACTCCAAGACCAAAGGTAAGGGTTTAAAAAAAATGTTTTCAAAAATATCCATTTTACTTTTCACAATGCTCGCCATCTCTTGTTTACTCATAAATTCTTCTCCTACCCATAAATCTGTTAGGTGATTTGTGCTCTGTGCTTTTAATTTGCTTATGACATCTCCTTTTATGTATCCATTTTGATCTAGTGTAAACTATTGGCCTATACCCAATTTCTTCCAAACTACTTTCCAATTGTCCTAATAATTTTTGCCAAATAATGATTTTTATCCTAATAGCCCAAATCTATACTTTTGTCAAATACAAAGTTATTATCATCTTTTACTATTGGTTATTGTATGTTTGTTCTGTTCCACTGATTTACCTTTCTTTTTCTTTGCCAGTACCAAATACTTTTGTTCATTACTGCTTAATAATGTAGTTTGAATTTGCTACTCCTCCTTCCTTTGCCTTTCCTCCAACATTAATTCTTTTACTATTCTTGATCTTTTTCTTCTTCCAAATAAATTTTGTTATTAATTGGAAATTAAACAATATGATTCTCCAAAACCAGTTAGTTAAAGAACAAATCATAGAAACAATTAATAACTTCATTGAAGAAAATGACAATGATGAGACATCCTTTCAAACCCTATGGGATGCAGCCAAAGCAGTACTCAGGGGGAAATTTATATCCTTGAGTTCATATATTAACAAATTAAGAAGGGCAGAGGTCAATGAATTGGGCATGCAAATTAAAAAATTAGAAAGTGAACAAATTAAAAATCCTCAAATGAAGACTAAATTAGAGATCCTAAAACTCAAAGGAGAAATTAATAAAATTGAAAGTCAAAGAACTATTGATTTAATAAATAAGACTAGAAGCTAGTACTTTGAAAAAACAAATAAAATAGACAAAGTACTAGTCAGTCTAATTAAAAAAAGGAAAGAAATAAACCAAATTGACAGTATCCAAGATGAAAAAGGAGACCTCACCTCTAATGAAGAGGAAATTAAGGCAATCATTAAAAACTACTATGCCCAATTATATGGCAACAAATATGGCAATCTAGGTGATATGGATGAATACTTACAAAAATACAAATTGCCTAGACTAAAAGAGGAAGAAGTAAATTACCTTAACAACTCCATTTCAGAAAAAGAAATTGAACAAGCCATCAAAGAACTCCCTAAGAAAAAATCCCCAGATCCAGATGGATTCACAAATGAATTCTATCAAATATTGAAAGAACAACTAATCCCAATATTAAACAAACTATTTGACAGAAGAGGCCAAGAAGGAGTTCTACCAAATTCATTTTATGACACAAACATGGTACTGATCCCAAAGCCAAGCAGGTCAAAAACAGAGAAAGGAAACTATATACCAATCTCCCTAATGAATATAGACGCAAAAATCTTAAATAGGATACTAGCAAAAAGACTCCAGGAAGTCATCACAAGGGTCATCCACTATGACCAGGCAATATTCATACCAGGAAGCAAGGATGGTTCAATACTAGGAAAACCATCCACATAATTGACCATATTAACAAGCAAACTGACAAAAATCACATGATTGTCTTAATAGATGCAGAAAAAGCCTTTGATAAAATACAACACCCATTCCTATTGAAAACACTAGAAAGTATAGGAATAGAAGGGTCATTCCTAAAAATAATAAACAGTATATATCTAAAACCATCAGCAAACATCATCTGCAATGGGGATAAACTAGAAGCCTTTCCAATAAGATCAGGAGTGAAACAAGTATGCCCATTATCACCTCTATTATTTAACATTGTACTAGAAACACTAGCAGTAGCAATTAGAGAAGAAAAAGAAATTGAAGGTATTAAAATTGGCAATGAGGAGACCAAGCTATCACTCTTTGCAGATGATATGATGGTTTACTTAAGGAATCCTAGAGAATCAACCAAAAAGTTACTTGAAATAATCAACAACTTTAGCAAAGTTGCAGGATACAAAATAAACCTGCATAAGTCATCAGCATTTCTATATATCTCTAACCCATTTCAGCAGCAAGAATTTTAGAAAGCAAAATACCATTCAAAATCACCTTAGACAAAATAAAATACCTAGGAATCTATCTGCTGAGACAAACACAGGAACTATATGAACTCAACCAAATAAATTTTGTTATTATTTTCTCTAGCTGATTAAGGTAATTTTTTGGTAATTTGATTGGGATGGCATGGAATAAGTATATCAATTTAAGTAGGATTACCATTTTAATTATATTAAAGAGAGGTGAGATTGGAGGTCAGCTGAACTAGACAAATGGAAGTCAGTCTTACATTTAATTCTATATTGTGTGGATCTAATCTGTTCTGCTAATTGACTTCTCTAGTCTTTAACCAGTTTTAAATAGTTTTAATAAATATTGATTTTATGGTTCAATTTTTCATCTGTAACTACAAGGCCTTTTTCCTTCCCACTTTTAAAAAGTTTTCCTTGAGATTCTTGATTAGTTTTTCCTTTAGTTGAATTTTGTTATTATTTTTTCAAGCTCTATAAAATAATTTTCTGGAAGTTTGTGTATTGTGATGCTGAAAAAGAAATTTTATTGAGGTACTATTGTCACTTTTTATTTTGAAGTGTGGCCTAACCATAAGCAATTAGTTCTCCAATTATTTAGGTCTGTCTTCATTTCTGTAAAGATAGTTTTGTAGTTGTGTTGTTATAATTCTTGTATGTAATTTGAAAGGTAGAATCCCAAATATTTTATATATTCTGCAATTATTTTTAATAAAATTTATCTTTCCATCTCTTCCTCCTCAATTTTGTTGCTAGTGTATGAAAATTTACCAAGCCAAGAATTTTTGGGGCAAGGAGCTTCTTCAGGATTTCAGAATAGTAAGACTTCTGAAATTTTTAAATAAATCACCAGAAGCCAAAAACAAAAAGTCCTTCCTCTGATGTTTGTTGAAGCAGTGTTATCCTTTTGTACTCCTCTCCAAAAATGTCTTTTCTTTGAATGATTCTCTGTGTAACACGAGTTTCACTTATTTCTTTAAAAAAAAATCAAAACCCTATAGATACTAATTCTATATCTTTGAAAGCCAAATAGAATATTACAGAAAGGCAATTTGTGTTGGTCTATGAAGGTCTATGAAATAAATTATGGAGAGATGCTATTAAAAATGGTAGACTGAGAGAAGCTGAAGAGGTTGTTTCTTGTCATGACTGGAGAGAAGCTGGAGAAGAAAGAAAAAAAGGAGGTGGAGAAACTTTTTGATAAAGCTATTTCACCTTTATCTTGCAAAGAGGATTTTTGGAAGATTTTACTTAGTATTTTTAAAGAAACTAAATGGGAGATTGCATTTTTATAAATGTAGAGAAGTTAATTGCTGTTTTAGTGAGTAATAGTGAAACTATCACAAATGATTATATCTTTTTTTTTGGTTCTTGTTCAGTACTTTAATCATGTCCAACTCTTCATAATCCCATTGACTTGTCCATGGGGGTTTCTTGGCAAAGATACTAGAGTAGTTTGCCATTTTTTTTCCTCCCATATGTTCTCATTTCTTAGATGAGGAACTGAGGCAAATAGGGGTTAAGTGGCTTGCCCCAGGATCACACAGTTACTGTCTGAGGTGGGATTTGAACTCAGATCTTCCTGACTCTAGGCCTGGTGCTTTATCCACTGTTCCACTTAGCTGCCATCTATATCTTTATATTATCATTTATTTCCTTTATCAATAAATTATTTTGAATAATTTTAATATTTATTAAATCCTAGGAAATTAATGGAATTACTACATAGAGAAATAAAAAGTAATTAGTATTAGGGAAGGAGTTTCTTAAATAAATAATGCTTAAGAAAGTAAAGTAAGAGACCAAGTTAATTAATTACTAAGAAAGAGTTCACAATTTTATTAATTAATCATATTGAATAATGCTTACATGTACTTTAAAATAGGGGAGATAATAGAGGGTTAAAACAATTACAATTTGGGGGGGTAATTCTTTTTTTTTAAGCATTTCAACTATCAAAAAGGGATTAGGTGGGCCTCCCATGTCTCTAATTATTACCCTCTGGTAGAATTGGGAAACTTTAGTATCTCTTTCTTTTCAAAATTAATCATCAATTCTCTTCCCAAGCATTCAGATTTAGGAGAAGGATGAAGTATAGTCATCCCTATTTTCCTATCTTTGACTAGAGTTGCCCTGTAGGTGCTTTGAATGAGCTAATAACTACCCAGACCTTGTAGCATATTCTGCCTGGAGCAATCCCCAACTTGGACTTTGGAGTATATATGCATATTTTATGACTCATTCCCTTCCATTTTGCTATGTGGCAAAGAGGTGCTTTTTGATTGATCTATTATTTTGATAATCAATTATTTTGATCTAAGCCAGAACTGGATATGGCCTTAGGTCTTTTAGTCCTCACGCAGTCCATGGTCCATAATAAGCACATGGCCCTGCTGTTGCTTCTGTCTTTGTTGGGTTCATTCTTTCCTGCTCTTAGGTAAGGTAATGTTGGAGATAGCCATCACTTTCTACACTTAAAAGGTTCAAATGAGTAAGCTTCCAGAAGTCCAGAAACTGGAGTCCAGAGTAGAGTATGCCAACAGCTGAACTCAACGAAGCACCAGCACAGTCCTAAGAATAAACTTGATTAACCCATTTCAGCAGCAAATCATCTTATTACTCTGCATTGTAAACCTCAAACCCCCCCTCCCTGAGTCTTCAGACCCCTCTATCTTTAAGGAAACCATCCAAGTTCCCTCCCCTCAGTTCTCATATCTACCAATCACTGTCCATCAATTTCCCTGTGCCAATGGTGGCTCTAGCTTAACCCAGGACCGCCCAGAGGTCTTTGGCTTTGCACATGTCTGTTGAAGGTCATATTCTCAAATAATTAAATCTTTGATCCTTTGCTACAGCCCTTCCTAAATCCTGTTACCCTGAGTAGGGTAGAGATTGGAATAATTAAATTTTGATCTATGCTGCAGCCCTTCCTAAATCCTGTTAGGACTGAGTAGGGTGGAGATTGATTCCAAGTATCTCCATTGTATCAATTCTAAAATCAATCATGACTCAAAGAACTTCCTGTTCTATGCTTAAGCATAGGTCAAAGTCCTTTCCATTGTTCAGCAAAAGGTTTCTGTCCTAAAGTAATCTTAAGAAGGGAGGAGGAGGAACCTCCCATGCCAGTGGGGTTCACATTCCAATAGACTATCAGTAAGAAATTTTCCAAGTATGAAATTTCCCAATGGTGAAATTTCCAACATTTATAAGTCTAAGGAATTTTAAGGTTTACAATAGCAAGGGAACACCTCATCTGGTGGCTATTCTACATAGCATTTAGAAGTGAACTTAGTAGGGGGTAATGCAGTTAGCAAACACTAGTTTGATCCTGCTCTTCTCAGGAACCAAGGTAATATAGGAAAGAGCTTGCCCCAGTTCAGATGGAGGTTTTGTATTTCAGATCATGGTGTGTATTTTCAGTAAATATAACTCTCCAAAGAATAATTAGTATTATTGGTTAATGATATTAGGACATTAATCGCCGGGTCAACCTATAAAATGGTGATCGTAATTGTGACTGGTGATACTGGGGACAAAACACTAAATGGGAACTTGAGTTGATAATGTTAGAAGAAACTCCATTGCCTGTCAAGGAGCCCCCTTAGGACCTGGCTGTCCTCTGGAGACAGTGCAGACTGTCCTCTAGCTTGCCAGTACAGATGGGAGTTGGGATAGAGACCCCCAGCATCTATGTGAAGACTATATTCAGAACACTAGATTTTATTCTAATACTCTAATTTCAAAAAAGCAATTACTCTATCCATATGCTCAATAGACTACAAAACTGAATTATAAATGAATAATTGAGGGATACCAACTTGTCCTTAGACCATTTCTTTGTGGGCTTCATTAAAAAAGATAAGACAAACAATCCACAAACATTTATTAAGCATTTTCTCTGTGCCAGAAATGATGTGAGAAATTAGAGAAAGGAAGGTAAAGCTTAGCAGTTTCATAATCTCTGTCCAGGGATAATATAATTTTGGCTATAAGATAAATCCAATGACATGTACCTATTGTCAGCCTCAAATGAGAAAACATAAAAAAAGCACTTTGCAAATCCTAAAGCAATATATAAACACTATCTTTTATTCTTACTGGGGCAGTTGGGTGGTACAGTGGAGAAGATGTGAGTTCAAATTTATCCTTAGACACTTACTAGCTGGATGATCCTAGGCAAGTCACTTAACTATTTGCCTCAGTTTCCTCATTTGTAAAATGAGCTGGAAAAAGAAATGGCACACCACTCAAGCATCTTTGTCAAGATCCCCAATAGTATCACAAAGAATTGGACATGACTGAAACAACTGAAAAACAACAGTAAAGCAACAGATGTTTTCATTAGAGAATGACTTTCAACATGGATAGTTAATCTCACAGGTTTTTTCTATACTTGGATCTATTTTATATATTTATAAGGCATGGCACACTGAGTACCCTTATGCCAAACTGAGCCAAAGACTTTGTGAAAATAAGGGTAGCAAAAGTATTAAGATACTTTTGAGTGGCTTGATCAATTATCAGTTAATGAATTGCTCTTTCTATCTATGGAACTTCTTGACATACCCTTAGTGCTTCTCAATTTATAAGTTGTTTTCTAAGAAGTGTTTATATTTTTTGAGCTATGTAAGCTATGAATGTTTGATGTGAAGTATTTAAACAAGTAATTAGCTTATATTTGGGGGAGGTTACTAGTTGTCTCACTATTTGGTGATTAAATAATTGATGCTTTCTGTTAAGAAAAATGGGATTGGGGGCAGCTAGGTGACTCAGTGGATTGGGAGTCAGGCCTAGAGATGGGAGATTCTAGGTTCAAATCTGACCTCAGACAGTTCCTAACTGTGTGATCTTGGGCAAGTCACTTAACCCCCATTGCCTAGCCCTTATTGCTCTTCTTCCTTGGAACCATTACATAGTATTGATTCCAAGATGGAAGGTAAGGTTTAAAAAAAAGATGAGATCAGTCTTGCATTAGAGCTGAAGCAAAATAGTAAAGCATTTTGCTAGGAATTCATGTGCCACTGTGAAGCATTTTAGTTAATGGACACACCACTTTCCAATTTTGCAAGGAAGGTAAAATTATTTCCCTTTACATTACTCATTATTCTATTTTTGTTTTATTGAACTTTCACCTCTCTTACTGACCAGAAATATTCAATGTCTTCCTTTTTTTTTTACCTTTACCTTCTGTCTTAGAATCAATACTAATTATTGGTTCCAAGGCAGAAGAGTGGCAAGGGCTAGACAATTGGGGTTTAAGTGACTTGTCCAGGATCACACAGCTAAGGAATATCTGAGGACAGATTTGAACCCAGGACCTCCTGTCTCCAGACCTGGCTTTTGTGCCTTCTTTCTACTATGATGTTCAAGTGCTGGTTTTATAGGCTATCTACTGGTTTTTTAATGTCATTCCACAGGTCTTTGTTAGTTCTTGGTAACATCATTAGCCATGGCAATATTTGATATCAGTCCCTTAGAATATTCCTAGCTCTCTCTATCTTTCTTCCTGTGGTCCTTTACTCTGGCAATGACTCTAGTGTATATATAGATCTATATACATATATATTTATTTATTCTTGTGTAGAGATCTTGAAGTTTTTAGTCTTGATCAAATGTTGCTAGTTCCTGGTGATAACAGCAGATATCTGCTTTTTTGACTTTTCTGTGATATAGTTGAGCAATTAAACATATTTCTGTCATCACTAGAAGAGAGAGAGGAAAGAGAAAAGGGAATACGTCTTTAATAAAGCCTACTATGTTCCATGTACTGTGCTAATCATTTTTAAAATATTATCTCATTTGATCAATGCGACAGCCCTGGGATATAGGTTCTGTTATTATCCCCATTTTGTAGTTAAGAAAATTGAGGCAACAGAGGTTAAATGATTTTCCCAAGGTTCTGTTGTTCATATTTCATTTTTGAAGAGTACCATCATGGGGCAATATCTTGACTTGTATGTGAGTTGGGTTTAAATGAGGCAGAATTGCCCAGTCATCAGCATCTCTCTCTCTCTTCCAGAGTCATCCAAGTCCAGTGGCAAGACAAAAGTCAGGATAACCGACAATAGATGGCTTGGGATACAGAGGATAACCTTGCCCAGAATCACATAGCTAGAAAGTATCAGAGGCAGGATTTTCATTCAGATCTTTTTGTCTTCACACTCAGCACTCTATCTACTGTGCTACTTAGCTGCATAGATTATATATAATACTCATATTCTTACCACCATTAAATAAACCTTTTGAAATTCCAGTCTAAATATGCTCATCTCCTCTTCAAAATAATTTAGGGCAGTGGCATTAAATTTCATCCATCTGTTTCATTATTAGGTAGCTAGAGTTTTCAATAAGTATAGGTTTCTATGCCTTCAAATTGTTTAGCTTTTCTTGCTTCAGATTTAGGTAATGCTTCAATTTCCTCTCTTATTTGATCTAATCTGGGCTTAAGAAAGGAGTTATTTCTTATGTTTTACCAACACTGCACTGCAATTTTCTTGCACTTAGAGCTTTTGTTTTGCCACTTAGAGCTGAAGGTACCAGTTTCAGAAAGCTATGTGGGGTCCAAACTTATAACAGGTAATATCTATTTCCAGTTTTGTCATCATGTAAGACTGCTGCACAATAAAAACATTCATATCTTTAGTACATTTCATGCACACCTGGTTTGTCTGCTTTAGTTCTCAGTGCCATCTGCACCAAGGCATTTCCAGCAGATGGGGTATTGGTATGACTGAGCTTTTCCAACATATTTTGCATGCTTGTGGTTCTAGGACTTGAAGAGGTATTGCCTTTTCCACTGTCCTTTCCATCAAGGCAGCTATAGGTGGCATAGTTGATAGTGCTGGAATCAGGAATTCAAATCCTGGCTCAAATACTTCTTTAGCTGTATGACTTTAGGCAAGTCACTTAATCCTTCTCAGCCTCAGTTTACTCATTTGTAAAGTGAGTATAATAATACCACTGATACCCCATGGTTATGAGAATGAAATGAGAAAATATTTGCAAAGCATTTTGCAAACCTTAAAGCATTATATAAATTCTAGCTATAATAATAATAATTTTAATTAATCAAGCTCTCCACTACAATGATTACAAGGAGGAGGACCAACTTCCAACTCTCTACCTCTCCTGTTTCTTTGATTCATCGGAGCAGTTACATCACACTGACCCAGGTGCTGACCCAATTGGTGGTATCAGCAGCCTAAATGGCTAATGTTTCACAATTCTTTCTAGGCTCTCATAGTTATTGGGGGTGCCTTGGAAGATAGGCTAAACCAGTAAGAGGATGACTGATGGGCCACAAACCCACTAGTGAGTTAGGGGAGTGTTCCCTCCAAGCACGGGAAGACTGCCCCCTGCAGAATGAGCAGATGAGAACAATTTGTTCCAATGGCCACAGACTGGAGCAAGTGCTTAGAGTTTGGTCCGACAGCAAAGACTTCAAAGTGATCCGCTGCATCCCAAGCCATCACCAGGCATCCTGACTTCTATCTTGCCCCTGGTCTTGGATGACTCTGGAAGAGGGAATGAGGCTGAGAACTCTGTGCAACTCTGGATCACTTAAATCCAATTCACACACAAGTCAAGATATCACCCCATGATGCCACTGATCCTCTTTGAAAATGAAGGACAAATAACAAGGAGTCTCAGAGCACAGGCAGTCCCTGTTAAATGTCACTCTGATGTTGCCTCCCCACTCATGGCATGGATGATGAGTTGGACTTTGAAGGAACTATTACTGTCATCATCTTCATCATCATGGTTGTTATTACTACTAGTAGTAATAGATGGCACAGTGGACAGTGTTGAATTTAGGGCCAGAAAGACCCGAGTTCAAATCCTGCCTCAGTCATGGACTGTGACCCTGGTCAAACCACTATTTCCATTTGCCTCAAGTTCCCCATGTGTAAAATAGGGATAGTGATAGCACCTTCTTTCTGGGTTGTTATGATAATCAAATGGGGTAACATATGTAAAGTGCTTTGTATGCCTTAAAGTACTATGCTAATGCTAGTTATTATTGTTATTGTTACCACTACTACGATTCTCCTGCTATGTGTAAGGCACTGTGCTAGGTACCAGGGTACAGAGACAAAACAACAACAATCCTTACAATCCTTAACCTAATAGACTTAAAAGATTTTAAAATACCTCCTTTAAGCCTCTTCCAGAATATGTAACCATGAGGGAAGTGACCCAGCATCTAGGTGTAGAGAAGGCTACGTAATGGTTGGATTGAAATCTTTCACACTGAAAAAAGAAAATGTAGAGAGGCCAAGGGATTTGTCCAAAGGCACCCAGACAGGAAGTGAAACAGGACTTGAAACCAGGCTTTGCAATTCTCAGTACAAGACTTTCTACTCCTGTCTACAGCAAAGTGGCCCATTGGATAGAGGGCCAGGTCTAGTGTCACTGATTAACTGTGTGACTCTAGTAAAGTCATTTCTCTCAGCTTTAGTTTCCCAAGTTTAAGACTCATCTTCCCGATTTCAAATTTGGTTTCAAACACTTACTAGCTTTGTGACTCTGGCCAAGTCAATTAACTCTGTCTGCCTCAGTTTCCTCAGCTATAAAATGAGTTAGAAAAGGAAATGGGAAACCACTTTAGTGTCTTTGCCAAGAAAACTCCAAATGGGATTGCAAAGAATCAGGCATGATTGAAAAACAACTGAACAATAACAAACCATATTATTTATAAGCTGTTAGCAGGTTTGTGATGTTAAGAAATCACAGGAGGGTGTTGGAGCCAGCCTGAAGTGACTTAAGAGAGTTGATTGTTAAATTTTCAGTACAAGCATTTATACCTCAAAAATCAACTGATGTAACAAATTAGGGCTTGATTTATTGTTTTGTTGACTGTCTAAACTTAAGAGAGTAATGGAGAAAAATGCTAATACTGCAGATTAAACCTGAAAGTGTATCCTATGAACATTTTTTTCAGGGAGCTGGTTATTAAACACTTAGTTGGTATTAATTCACCTTTTCCCCACCCATGCTACTTCCCTTATTCCTTGTTGTTTTTCATTTGTGTCTGATTTTCTGTGACTCCATTTGGAGTTTTCTTGACAGGGTTAAGTGACATGCCCAGTGTTACAAACCTCAAAAGTGTCTGAAGATGGATTTGAACTCATAAAGATGAGTCTTCCTGATTCTAAGCCCAGTGCTCTATCCACTGCATCACCTAGCTCCTCTCTCCTGTTCCTGCCATTATTTATATTTGAGATACAAGTCCTTTTATTTATTTATTTGGGTAAAAAGAGGATCTTGGTAAGAATATTTAAAAACAAACTCTGCTCTGCAGTTTTGGGATGAATCTTATCCCTTGCATATTCACTCCTCCATCATGAGACCAGAGAAGTGTCCTTCTTTCTGAGAGAGTATTTAAAAGCCGGCAAGATGGCAAGTGAGACGTAAAATCAAGCCTAGCAACAGCCGCTAGGATTGTTGAGGTAGCACTGGCTCTGTGCCAGAGAAGCAGGAAGCTCTCATCGATAAGAAAAGAAGGGCATAAACCTCATTCTGCTCTCAGCCACTTGCTTCAAGCTCTCAGGAAGGTCTCCAGAGTTTGACAGTTCTTTGCCATGACGGAGGGTCTACTCCTGTGCCTAACAGGTGACGAACAAGCCTTGCTGGATGGAGGCATCAAAGGCTCTGCCTGACAGCTCATGTTCTGGTCGTAAATTGTCAGGCATTTGGCTGAGAGCACATCGCAAGCTGTTTGCAAGCAAAAGCAGAAACTAATGACAGCCCATTCTGCAACGCAGCCTGCCACTTTCACCTTTGGATGGCAAATAAACCAAGGTCATCTTTGCAAGGTAGCCAAAGCAGCTGCTTTCAGTGGCAGGTAACATGATAGATGGGCACAATGTGGTTTTAAATGATGCCAGTTTGGGATTAAAATAGCACATGGCAGGGAAGAAACCAAGAGCCACCCCCCCCCCCCCAGCATGGCCCTGAAGGACAATATGACATGTTTCCCCTCAATGCCTCTGAACTTTTGGCTCCCAAACTTGCAAGTCTTCAAATGCTGCAGCCTCAAACGACTCTCAGATCTGCAAGAGTGGCCTGCCTCCCTTGATTTCTGAACAAGGTCTTGGACTGCTCAGTCTCCAGCTTTGCTTTTCCAAACAGAGACCTGTTTGTTTGTTTCTTATAGTTTAGAAGAGAGCCTGCTGCAGCTGATAAATCAGCTAAAACCATAACAATGTAAGTGCTCAACCAAGGACTCAAAATGCTGCAACATCAGTTTGTTAGGAAGCACAAAGGCATTTGGGGTTAGCAAGAAACTAGGCACCCTCAGTTACCCATGCTAGGGTAGCTTCTTTCCAGAAAAGTAAAGCCCATCTATTCTCAAAAGCCAAGAGCCATTTTGCTGTTAGACTTTGCTCAGATTCTGATGAACTATTTCCAGGCTTCTCAGAGAAGATCATGGAGATGATGAAAGAGGAACCTTTGGCCCTAGAAGTAAAAAAAAAAAAGGCAGTAATGGCCCAAGGATCCTCCATCATCATCTCCATTTTAGAGATGCAGAGACTGACTTGGGTACAGCTATATTATTTCTCATTATTTCCATTGTATTTTCCCCAGATTGTTGATCTATATTCCATTTTGAGGGTTCACTTCAAACAGTGACTTTGAACAAAGCTATACTGATTATATATCACTAATAATCATAGCTTACTTTATATAAGTATTTTTCAAAATATTTTATATATGTGTCGTTTTGACATGAAGGGTCCTAGTGGACCTTGAGAGAGATATTTCACTTCTCTGGTTTCTTGTCCCTACTAAGATGATCTCAGAACTGTGCTTTCTGGCAGCCTTTCCTCCCAAGGGGATTCACTGGCTCCCTTTACAAGCACATAGGCTCACAAGGATCAAAACATGAATAATTTGATTTTGAAGGTAACAGATCAAGAAATTGATAAGACATATTTGAGCCTATAGAAAGCAATGAACAACCCTTTCCTCACAGATCTGCATTATATGTATGGCTTGTAATACTACCCTGTTTAGGGTTCTAGCAGAGAAGTAGCCAGGGCATTATTATTTTCTATGTTTTCTGGCTCTACTTGCATCTAATTGATCACTTCCTGCCACTCTTAGTAAGCACTACCATTTGCTATCTATTATCACTACTCCCTGGAACTCTGTAGTTCTACTGTAGTTCTCTTTGCTTCCCAGAAAATGGTAGTTACTTCACCACCAGTCCCTATTCATTATCTTCTGCAATTATTGTTTCCTGATGTACTCAGATGTTCTTTTGTGGATAGGAATTCCTATGTCATCATTCACTGTCCTCCACAGTTGTTTTGCCATTCTCCTCTACCTCCTAGCATCAGCATTCATTATCTTTCTCAAGAGACCAACCTTCTAACAACTAGTGTTTATGGAAATAACCTATAGTCATGTCTACAATTCAGAAAAATATGTTATTCTTAAAGCTTGTCTAAAACAACCATCCTGATAATATATCAAGGGATCAGAAGGCACTTCTCTCATGTCAGAGCCCCTGTTACATGTCAACATCATCCAAGTCAATCTTGATATAGTGGAGAAAGCCTAGATTTGCAATTAGAGAACATAGGTTTGAGTCTCCTTTCTTCCTGTTAGACTTTAGGCAGACTGTTTATTCTCTCTGGACTTGGTTTTCTCATGTGTAAAATGATGGAATTAGACTAGCCTAAGTATCCTTTGAAGCCAGATGATAAATGGTAGCACTGCTAATCTCCCCAAAAGGGCAAGCACTCTGTCTGATGTTTGATATTCCCCCTGAAATCTTCTTTTCTCTAAGCTCAGCATCCCATTTCATTAGCACAATGCCTAGCACAAAGAAAGTTTAGGAAATGCTTTTTCTCCTACTTTCCTCTTCCTCCCTTCTTCAATCCTTTTCTTAGTTCCCTTTATTCTTCTCTCCTTTTCTGCTCTTCACTTTCCTTCTTGTCCTCATACTACCTAGCACACTCCTAGGCCAACAGTGGATACTAAATAAATGTCTGTTAGATATAAACAAATTGAAGTTGAAGTGGCCTACACATGGCTTGCTTATGGAAGGTGCTTTGTAGACATTTGTTGACTGGGGAAAATATTGAGTCAGATCTTTTCAACAACAGCATCTCAGTGCCTGAAAAAACCATCAAGGGAATGCTGCTTCTGAATCTGGTGCAACATTGCTTTGATAATGATGCCGAAGCACCAAACAACCAGTTCAATTTCACTGATCTATCTGGAGTAAGAAGCAATGGAAAATTTTCTCAAGATCCAGATGGCTCTGGGAAAATTTTGGTAAGCTAACGGTCTCTGTCTGTGTCATTAAAGGGGAATCTCGGGAATATTGGTATAGATTGGAGGATATGTTGGCTATCCCCCGGGAAAGACATATGTGAGCTTATATAGCTCATTTTGAAAGATTTCTAATATTTCCTCTTTATTTTACCCAGGTTTTGGGAACAGTTTGTTGCATGGAGCAATATGCAACAATGTTGAGACTCCAAGGCCTTGTATCATCTACCATTTTTTAGTATTATTCAATGTATCTCCCTGGTCATAATAGCATACACTAGATTTAAGCACTTCCATTTTTTCAAATGCCTTAGTCTGAAGCATAGATGTATGATGGGAAAACAAATTTAGAATAATCAGAAATTATAGCCCAACTTCCTCATTTTCCAAGTGAGAAACTGAGGCTCAGAGAATATGCCTGTGGTCACATAGATGGTAAGTAGGAGAGTAAGAACTTGAACTCTAGTCCTGTGATTCTAAATCCAGGATTCTTTCCTCTGTTCCACTCTGCTTCCTAGTGGTAAAAGATGCTGGTGTATTTTTATAAGATAAGCATATTAAGCAGTGCAGACTCTATTGAAAACAGTGGAAAGATGAAATATGGGCATCCCAATTCCTTACCTTAGGAGCAGGCAAAATCAAAGGGAATAAGCAGAACCAGGAACAATATATGCAATGACTATAAAAAAAAAGTAAGTGGAATTCCTAGCTGATTGACCCTGGGTAAGTCACTTAATTCCATTTGTCTAGCCCTTACCTTTCTGTCTTAGAGTTGTTACTAGAATAGAAAGTAAGGGTTTAAATTTAAAATGTTTAAAAGTAAGTGGAAAAAAAACATAAACAGGAATGAAACTGAATACTGTTTTATTATAAGGACCAAGTTTGGCCCAGAAGAAGAGAAAATAGATACACTTCTGTTCATTAGAATGGTATAGTTTATGGGTCTGGAAAAATGAAAATATTATCTTTCTGAGTTAATTAGTTTTGCTGAACCACCTTTTTACCCCCTTTTTTGTGGGTTAGGGAGGTTCTTTATTAAAAAGGATGATTCTTTGGGAAGGCATGAAATTGGGATGCATTTGGAAATGAAGATGATATAGAAACCAATATATGTATAGAAAAAATTTATTATATATAAAAGAAAGATAGAGTGAGCAGTAGAGTGTCAATATCTCATTTTGGACTTCTAATCTAGAGTTTGGGATGGGGAAAAAGAACTGAACCTTTTTTTTTCTTTATTGAGCCATTTATAACCAACACTAAAACTGAATAAGAATGTGGAAAGGAACTAGGAAGTAGTTGGTGGGGAGAGATAAGGGGAAAAGGAAAGGGGACCAAAAAAAAGTGGGAGGGAATTTTATATTGACTATCAAGCCTCTCAAGAAAAAGAACATTATATTCCAGTGAATGACTTGGAGGCCAGAAATCCTAGGTTCAAAATCTGCCTCTTACAAACTACCATGGGCAAGTCACTTGACCCCTCTCAGCCTCAGTTTCTACATGAAAATAGGGATTATAGTAGCTAGCTCACAGCATTGCTATGAGACTCATATGAAACAACATATAGAAAGTGATCCAAAAGTTTTAATAGCTTAAAACAGCACTAAAACTAAAAGTAAAGCATTTTGTGAACCTGAAAGTGCGTTTTGTCTTAGTAACAACTCTAAGATGGAAGGGCAAGGGCTAGGCAATGGGGGTGAAGTGATTTGCCCAGGTTCACCCAGCTAGGAAGTGTCTGAGGCCAGATTTTCTTGATTCTAAGTCTAGCACTCTATCCACTGAGTCACCTAGTTGCCTCTGCTATATGTAATCTGGAAGAGGTCTTCTTGTCTTCTTCCCTATCCCCCATCATCCCATCCTTAGCACTTCACTTTTTTAAAAGGAAGGATAATGTTGCTAATATTATTTACAGTATGTCCATTTCTCCCAGTATGATCAAATCTGTTTCTTTTTCATCTAGCTAATAGGTGATCTAGATTATGAAGATTTAAATAATCTAGCAGCTGGGAATAAATATGTTTTATCAATCCAGGTGCAGGACATTGTATCTCCTTATTTTAAAAGTAAGTATGCACTTAATTTCTCACTGAAGAGATGTTTTACCATGAGTGCAGAAATAAGCATGCTAGCTGACTGATGTGTTCAAAAGAAGGTGCCAGAAGAGAACTTTCAGATCTCAGAATATTCTCTACTTCTTTTTTAGGTACCATATACATTTATATCCAAACAATTCCAGAAAATGAATTCCCTCTGGTTTTTGATAGTCCATCCTATTTTGAAGTTTCAGAAATGAAGCCAGGTGAGTAAAGCAAATAGAGAATAAAATAATAGTCCTATCAATAGAAATTTAGAGCCAAAAGAGGTATTCTTTTGGGGGTAGGAGAAGGGAACAAGCTCCTACTATGCACCAGTCCCTGTGAGTAGTGATTTAAAAATATTCTCATTAGAGATCACAGATCTAGTGCTGGAAGGAACCTCAGAGGTAATCTAGTGGATTTTACAGAGGATTAAAGTGAAGTCTCTAATGGTTGTGTCCTTCCCGTGGTCACACTGCTAATAAGCCTCAGAGATGGGATTCATACCAAGGTCTTGTCAATCCAGGCTGTTGGGTGGCTCTACCTAAAGTCAGAAAGACTCATCTTCCTCAGTTCAAATTTGGTCTCAGACACTTACCAGCTATGTGACCCTGGGCAAGTCACTTAACCCTGTTTGCCTCAGTTTTCTCATCTATGAAATGATCTGGAGAAGGAAATGGCAAGCCATTCTAGTATCTCTGCCAAGAAAACCCCAAATTGGGAAGTGGGGATGGGGTTGGATATGGCTGATGTGATTCAACAACTTCTAAGTCCAGAGTTAATGTCCACTGTCTTCAAAGAGAGAACACCCACTGGTAAGTACATAGATTTTATTTTGCACAATTATTATCTGTTGTACTTAGTTTCAAAAATAGATCCAGTTCCGGAGTTGGGAGAACATAGGTTAAGTCTGGCCTCAGACACTTCCTAATTGTGTGACCCTGGGCAAGTCACTTAACCCTATTTATGTAGCCCTTGCCATTCTGTCTTATAATTGTTACTAAGACAGAAAAAAGGGTTAAAAAAAAAGTTAACACAGCTGCCTGAGTATCACTTAGCAAAGAAAATTTCATTTCTCCCATCTGTTGTTTGCTGTAAAACCATGAGATTCCATCTTATGCCTACTTGCCCTTTTTTGTACCCTCCATTCTCCTGTCATCTTCACTGTCGCCCCCTCTGATTTTCACCTGGCTCCTTTTCTTTTTAAAAGGAAAAAAAAAGGTTTCTTTTCACAGCTTTCCTCTGCTAGACATTAAAATTAGAATCTAACCTGCTTGAAGACAGGAACTGTATTTGCTTTTTTAGTTGTATTCCTAGCCTAGCACTTGGCACATCTTGAGCACTTAATAAATGCATTTTTATTCTTTCATTCATTCATTCATAAGGAAACTTCTCTTCCTTCATGTTCAGCTTTCTTGTTCTACAATTCTCTGCTTAGCAACAATCTCTTTCATTTTAAGAATGAACTCCCCATTTAGTGTTCTGATTGATTTCTTCTCGTCTCTCTCAGTTTAAAAATTAATTTAAAAAGCTAACCCTTTCCTTGCATTTTGTATCTTAGTTACAAGAGCAGTTGCTTCCTTTGCTTTCTGCCATCTCTCTCTAATTTGGCCCTCAAACCACACATCTCTTAAAAGCACAAACTTCTTATGATTAGTACCTCTCCGCTTCATTTTCTCTTCTTTCTGGCTTTCTTCTCTGATATTCAGCTTACCAAAAGAAGGGAAAACAAAATCTTTTCCAATCCCCTTAGTTTCTGGGAGTCACTAGGGCATTTGTCCAAGCGTTTTTTGGACAAATGGTATTTTATGGGTGGAAGGAGGAAGCTGAAACATCCTATTTTCCAGCCACCCCCACCTCTAGCTAACCTGTCTCACCTTCCATTTGCATCGTATCTATCTTGTATGTATATAGTTTGTGTGTTGACTGCTCCATTAGACAGACTGTTAGCTCCTTCAGGGCAGGACTATGTGTTTGTCTTCCTTTGTATCCTCAGCACTTAGCTTAATGCCTGGCACCTAGTAGACCCTTAAACTGATTGTTGACTGACTTGACTCACTGACTGATTGACTGGAGAATTGGTCTAGTCTGTTTTATGAAGGTTGTGTATATTTGATCTGAGGTCTGGCCTACTCCATTTTAAGGGACACTGGAATTTCTGCCTTTGTGGGAAGCAAGAGGAAGAAAGTGGTCAAATGGTCATTGTTTTTATGTTTCTATCTCCTAGGGGGGAGTTAGGCTCAAACTGTGTTTATATATCATGCACCAAATATTTGTAGTCTAAGAGAATGATTCTTTTAGAGTTCAGGATAAACACTACTTTCTCTATAATGGAGAGTAACACTTGGTTTACTGTGACCACTGAGGGAGTGAACTCCCTCCTCATGCTGGTTCCCCACAAAACAATCACATATCAAGCAAACATGTTTAGCCAAGCAAA
Source organism: Monodelphis domestica (assembly GCF_027887165.1). Lineage (NCBI taxonomy): Eukaryota > Metazoa > Chordata > Mammalia > Didelphimorphia > Didelphidae > Monodelphis > Monodelphis domestica. The sequence continues at coordinate 169,505,319 of NC_077231.1, forward strand.
GGGTAAGCAGAAATTGGAGTCATTATACAGAGTAATAGGGCAACTATCTACTGTGTAGAATCTACACAGATAGATCTACACAGTAGATAGATTACAGGGACTAGAGCAATAATAGTGAACCTTTTAGAGACCAAATGCCAGGACTTACTCCCCAGGCCAATTGCCATGCCCTTCCCCCCCATCAAGGGTCAGGAGATCCTTGCCCTCCCCCTTACCCCACACAGGGGAGGGAGAAAGTGTACCCATTGGACAACTGGGCAGAGGGGTGAGTGAAGTGAGGAATGTTCTCAGTGAGAGTAGAGAGGGAGAGAGGAGTGGCCTGAGAGATCTGCTCCCCTCCAGCTCTGCTGCCTGTGAGCCACCCACCTTACCCCCTATGTGTTCCCATTGTGCTGCTGGGCAGAGAAATGGGGGATGTGAAAAGATGTCATCAGGCACAGTGGAGAGGGGGAGGAGAACAGCTCTGCCCAAGTCTCTCTGACTTTCTAGTAACAAACTCAGGGTGGGGGGTCATACAACATGCTCACAGAGAGTATTTCTGTATGCCATCTTTGGCACCCATTCCATAGGTTTGCCATCATTGATCTAGAGGCAAGAAGATTCATCTTCCTTAGTTGAATTTTGGCCTCAGACATTAACTAGTTGTATAATCCTGTGCAAGTCACTTAACCCATTTGCCTCAGGTTACTCATCTATAAAATGAGCTGGATAAGGAAATGGCAAACCACTTTAGTATCTTTGTCAAGAAAACCCCACAGGGGTCATGAAGAGTTGGACATGACTGAAAAATGACTGAACAAATTGGAGATTAGTGCAGAGAAAAGAGGACAAATGAGTAGATGAGCTCTGTGACTATAAATGAGGTAGAATATCTGCTCACCTAAGGAGAGAATGATACCATCAGAGAAGTCCATTCTTAGCTTCTAATCATATTGTAGGTTCTATTAGTTTCTAGGGTTGCACATGCTAAAAATCAAGGGAAATGTCAAGGGTTGGCTTCCAAACACATCTGTGGCTCCAGAGAGAGCTCTAATCTAGCATTCAGAAGTTTGCTTTCTGCGTGCTTCATTTCCTAACTCTCTCTACCTTAAGCAGCATCCCAATTTAGGTCTCTCAGCCAATCAGAAGGCACATCCTTCCTCCTATGATGCAGTGTCACAAGTTTGTCCTTAAGAGAATCATTCTAGTCCTGAGAAGGAGTAAAGTTACATTGTAGTGTAGAGTAAGTTACATTATAGTATAATGGAGAGAATATTAGATAGTTAGAACGCCTGAGTTCAAGTCCCAGAAGTTACATTCCTCCTCTGGGACAGAACTTTTTCAGTCGCTTAAAAAAAAAACAAACAAAACACAAAACCTCATTCAGAGTAAGCCTGAAAACAGTAACTATAAAGCATAAACACAAAGCAGGGTGAAGAGAAAAAAACATAAGCCAGGAGGAGCTAAAACCTTTGAAGAATTTAGCAGAGTGTCCTTTGAGATCAATAAATAGTAGTGATGTGCTTCAGTGGATCTTAAAAGATCAGGCCATGCCCTGAAACCCTTAGCCCTGCATAGCAATCCTCATGGACTAAATCCTTATATTGCTAAGAAGTTTGCAAAGTTATTTAGATACATTATCTCATTTGAGCCTCAAAACAACCCTATGAAGTACGTACATTAGGATCATATTCAGTTTACAAATGGGAAATCTGAAGATCAGAGCAATTATATGACTGGTGCAGGGTCATGACCTAATAAATTCCAGTCAGGATTTGAACCCAGGTAGAATTCTGGGCATGGAGTTAAAGACCTGAGTTCAAATTTGACCCCAGATACCAGCTATGTGACCTTGGGCAAGTCATTTAACCTTTGCCTTAATTTACTGGAGAAGTCAATGGCAAACTACTCCAGTATATTTGCCAAGAAAACCCCATAAACCAAGGGGTCACAAAAGCCAGACACAATCAAATGGCTGAACAACAACTTCTTAAATCCCGTGCTCCAGCCACTGTTGCAATACAGCTTCCCTGTGGCAGTTGGAGACATATCTATTCCATCATATGTTCTTTTTCTTTCCCTCCCTTCTCCTTTCTGCAAAGTACTCATCTGAAATCTTTTTTTATTCCTTTCAGTTCAATCACGCATCGGGCAAGTACATGCAACAGATGAAGACTATCCTAAGAGTAACATCACATATTCCATTCTCTCTGGAGGCTCCACTGTCCAATACACAGGTCTATTTCGGATTAACCCTAAAACAGGGGTGCTCCAGCTCATGACTAAGGCTGACTTTGAATCAGCCCCACTGCACATCCTCACAGTACGTGCTGCCAACAGAGAAGATACTAGCACAGCCACTGTGAGTAATGATTGCCTGCCTACCTGTTGGGTTGTCCTTAAGCTTTTCAAACATCATAGGGCTAAATGAGTTAGGGCCATGCTCTTTGAGCTCAGCACGAAGTCATGTTAATGACCAAATACATAACCTATAACTCCTGGATTGGGTACCATTACAAGGATTAATACATAGTCCATAGCACTCCAATGTTTCCAGGAGACTGAGAGTAGCCAGCAGCAAGAATCACATCCCATGGTAAAAATGGAAAAGAAGTCCCTTTGCCCAAAGGCACATCTTGAGTCCAGATAATAGGGCAGACCACCTAAATCCCAAGCTATTTCTTTAATCCATTAATAAATTCTAATGAACCACAAACATCCCCTTGGACAGTGAGCCTGGATGCATTTCCAGAGGGCCATGAAGCCAAAAAAAGTGATGAGTATACCCACCCACCCGTGATACAGTAATTAAACATTTTTTCACCTTTGGCAAAAATAACTGGAGGAAAGCGGAAAAGTACTACAGATATAGTTTGTTGCAGGAGAGGAGGCAAATTCCCTTTAGGAATTGGGGGGAAGGTAAACCCAAAGAGGTACCTCCAGAATACAACCCAGTGGGGTGAGGGGACATGACTGTGATGTTCTGCAACTCAGATGATATAGTTCTCTGGGTTGTGGCTAAGCCACTTGGCCAAAGGAGCCAGCAGAAAATGGTTGTCAGGTAGGGGATGATGATCAACCTAGGAAAGAAGGGTGTCCTTTCAGGAAGGAAATGCACCAGCCTCTCTCCCTATCCTAGGTCAATCCAATCCAATTCAATCAACATGTATTAAATTCCATCTGGAGACACAATGAATAAAAACAAAGACTGTCCCTACCCTCAAAGAGATTACAATCTAAAGGAGGAAACAACACACAAAAGGAGGCAGGAAAGTACACCAGGGGGTGCTTGGTGCAGAAGTCATCTTGTTTCAAGGAGCTGAAACCAGAAAAGCACAGTAGATGCAAAGTGGAGTAAGGAGATGAGAGTTCAGTTTCTGACTTTCATGAAGGAAGGTATTAGAAAGAGTTTGGTACTTAGCCTTCCAATCAGAGGGGAGAAGAAGCTGAGGGAGGTGGTGTCAATCAAGGCTTGAGTTAGCAGCAGAGTAGTTAGTGTAGAAGTGATGAACTTATCCAGTGAAGGGCTCTTGTTCCATGGAGTTGAAACTAGGCAGGGAAACAGATGAAGAGTGGAGTGTGGATGTTGGGTCAAGATCCTTTTTTTGTTTTCTGTTCATTACAGCTTTGCTCTCAGCAATACACATTTTCACAACTCCTTTTCTTATTGTTTAGACGCTGCAGCAGGATATGTCATATCTAGAGGCATATCTGGAAAAGAGGGCAGCCACTGGATCAATTGCACTGTCAGTAATTAAAAGTAGTTGAAGATAATGGGATGACTACATACAGGGAATTATTTCTCCCCCTATTCTATCAACAAACTCAGAGAAGTATGAAAGAAATATAAAGTGAACTAATAGCCAGTCTGGTTAAGTGGAGACAACATTTGGGAAGAAATCAGGAATCCGAGTTCGTTTTTCAACTTTCTTCCTAATTTGCTATGGGATTTTGAGCAAAAAGGAATTCTCCATCCTAATTTCTCCACCTATTAAATGGAAATTTAAATGATAACTTAAATGATAAATGATAACTAAATGCCAACAAAGCCCAGTCCCCAGAACAACCTATTTTGAACCAATGGATTTTAATGTTTTTTGATGAAACCAAGGGCTCAGACTTGTGGGCTTGGAAGAGAATAGATAGTATTAAATCCAAGACTAATTGTGGATTGCGTAGAGTTCTCTGAAAAATCAATAGATTCCTGATTTGGAGACTGAGTAAGCTAAAATTTCATTTCAGTCCTAAGCTCAGAAGTAGCTGAAATGCTTAAACTCCAAAGTTAGAATAAACTTGCCCACATTTAAAAAATGGATGTAGATCAAGGTAGAAATTGAACTGAACGATCTACCAGGCTCTACTCCAATTTAGCACCCTGGAAGAAAACAGTGAAAGTGATCAGATTCTAACTACTCTCTGAGGCTGGCTAGCTTTGTTGGTTAGAGACTGAAGGTAATGAAATTAAAGTCCTAGATTTGATCTCTGTGGGACAGGTTGTGTCTGGTCTGCTGTGGCCATAGATGACATCTTTAACTCAGATTCCTCTTTGGCCATACACAACAGTAGGGAAGAAGTAACAAGGGAAAGCTATAACTATTCCTAGGAAAACAAGCTGGCATCATTTTTTTTTATATCTAAAATGTTATAGCCCTTTGAGATTTACTAAGTGATTTACCATTATCTTTGTATTAAAAAAAAACAAACAAACCTTACCCTCTGTCTTGGAATTGATATGAAGTATCCAAGACATATATGTCTTAGAATTGACATGAAATATCCAAGGCAGAAGAATGGAAGGACTAAGCACATGGGGTTGAATGATTTACCCAGAATCCTACATAATATCATTGCATTTTATTTTTACAACCACCCTGGAAAGTATATACTATTATTATGTCCATTTTGGAGATGAAGAAACTGAGGCTGTCAGCTAGTAAGTGTCTGAGGTGGGTTTTGAATTTAATGTGCCACTTAACTGTTTCATTTGTACATATATCAAAAATGTCCAATTATTATAGATGAGAAAGATACTTCTGTGGAGGAGATTGGGAGTCCCTTATCTAACTGGTGATCTTCTCCCTTCTCTTAGGTGACTGTGAAAATTCTTGATGAAAATGATGAAAAGCCAACATGTGAACCAAATTTCTATTTCCTGACAATCCCTGTGGACCTAAGAGTTGGCACAAACATTCAGAATTTCAAACTAATGTGTGCTGACAAAGATTCCAGCCCCAGATCTTTCCGCTACTCCATTGGTCAAGGTATAGTATTTGACTCAGAATCTCAGTCAGGACCTCACAATGCATATAGTCTCATCCAAATAAGTATTGATTCCATAACATGCCCAACAAGAAGTCCTTATCTGCTTGAAAACCTCTACTTGGGGGGAAGGGGATACACAATCTCCAGAGTTAGCCCACTCCACTTTGGACTTGGACTCATGGATAGGAAATGTTTCTCTGCATCAAGACTAAATCTAAATCTCTGCAACTTGTCTTTTGTTCTTAATCCTATCCTCTGGGGCCAAGGAGAACAAATTGGCTCCTTCTTCTATATAACAGACCTTCAAGTATTAGAAGACGGCTATCATGCCCTCTTTTCCTTTTTTCTTCTACTGGTTAGATTCACCCATTTCCCTCATATAGTCCTTAAATGGCAGAACTCAAAGTCCTTCCCCATTATAGTTGATCTCTCTTGATACCTGGTAGCTTATCCATGTCCTACCTGGAATCAAACATAATACTCTGACAAAGGTAACATAAAATAGTAGCATCATCTTCCTCTTCCTGGATATTATGTCTCTCAATGTAGATAAGCATTGTGTTAACTTAGCTGCTATTTCATATTGTTGACTCATTGATTGTGTCTTCCACTAAAATCCCTAGCTCCTTTTCAGATGAATTGCTTCCTTGCCATGATTCTCCAATTTTATGCTTGTATCACTGGGGTTTTGAACCCAAATATATACCTTACATATATCCCTATTAAATTCACATTATTCTATTCAGGCTGGTAGTGTAGTCTATCCAGATATTTTTGAATTTTGACTCTCTGTCATCTAGCATATTAGCTATCCTTCCAAATTTTTATCATCTTCAAATTTTGACCAAATTAGCATACAAGAAATATATGGTTTTATACAAATTAGTATATACATGTATGTATTCATATGAGAGGGGGGGACAGAGAGAAGGAGAAAAAGAGGGGTGTGAGGGGGGAGAGAGAGAGTGAAAGGGAGAGAGAAAGAGAGATAGAGAGATGAAGAGTTGTTGGTAGCAGAGTGGATAGAGCATTTGCCCAGGAATCAGGAAGGCCTGAGTTCAAATCTTGCCTTAAAACATGACCTCTGGCACTCTGGACAAGTCACTTAACCTTAGTTTGGCTCAGTTTCCCCAACTATGAAGTGGGGGTAATAATAGCGTGTTCCTTGCAATATTATTGTGAGGATCAAGTGAAAAAAATTTATAAAAAGTACTTAGCACAGTGCCTAGCATAGTAGGAGATATACAAATGCTTATTCCCTTTCTCTTTAACTTTCACTTCTATAATAAATTAATATATATATATACTAAGCATATATAAGCATAGTATAAATATATACTAAGTAGTATACAAATTAATATATAATATATATGTATATATCAATTAGTATACATATCTAATAAATAGTTTCCTATGTCTCTCAAACAATTATAGAAAGCCCTTTTGGAAGGTCAGGAAGATGTGCACATCATAGTGCCTTTAGACATAAAAACATTCACCAAATATGGAAGAATGAGTGGCTGTGCTTATGGGCTGATCTAGGCTATGAGCTTGTGAAAATGAGATACTAAGTAAGGCCAGAAGGGCTTGGAAAGGGAAAATTAAATTTGCCTGATACATCCATGGCCTGCTTCTGGTCCCTCTTGTTTCCCTTTCTCTTCCCCTGACCCCTAGGTCACAGTTTGCCTAAGGTAGGGAGTCAGTAGGTAGAAAGTCTATGTCATTGATGACGATTCCTCTACCCCAATGCCCAGACTATTCCTAGGATGCAGGAATCTATATTAGTTTCATTGTGTTTTCATTTTAGACCAACTCCCTGAGCACCTCCTTTTCTGAGGGCTTATAATGGGTTGTAGGGAATTAGAGTCATCTGTCAGGGTAATAATGGATTAAATGCATTTTCAGAAATTTGCCCTCTGGGATTCTCCTATGCCCCATTCATTTTCTTTCCTTACAAATTCAGTAGCATGGAAAAAGGAAGGAAGAAAGGATACCCCTCAATGGAAATTAGACCAAAAATAACTTCACTAATGAAATGCTAAAAGCCAGAGATTTAAACCCAAACAAGCAAAACAGTTTCAAGTAAAAGAAGAAAATCTATTCTTCGCTTCCTGCTGAACTCTGAGCAGTGGGGGCTCTCACCAAGTCTGTGCGTCACAAAACCCAGAGGTAAAAACTGTCTCCATACTGGAAGTCTTATAAGATGAAAATAATCCATACTCAGCAAGACCCCAAAGGCCTTTTGGTGAGCCCTGCTGCTAAGAGAGAGAAAATTGCATCATCCCCTGCTCCATTTACTAGTTTTCACTCACTAACAAGTCTGGAGCCACTGGAGAAATGAGTTGAATATAATGGATGCAGGCCATATGACTAAACCTCATAAGTCTCACTCAGAAGCAAATGACTGAAATGAATAAAAAGTCATTGAAAAAGTCAGATACTCTGCTAAATGAAGAGAATAAATATACAGGCAAGCAAGGTAGCCTGGCTCTCAAGGAACTTTCTTTCTAAAGGGGAGACACAATATAAAAAAGGGGAGCTAGAATGGTGGGAGGACATTTCAGCATGATTTGGAAATGGTCAGGGAGCGATGTAGAGATCTAGTCCTGATGTTCAGTTGTTTCAGTTGTGTCCAAGTATCTGTTGGCCCCATCTGAGGTCTTCTTGGTAAAGCTACTGGACTAGTTTCTCCATTTCTTTCTCCAGCTCATTTTACAGATAAGGAAATGGAAGCCATCAGAGTTAAGTGACTTGGCCAGAATCACACAGCTAGTAAGTGTCTGAGGCCAGATTTGAACTCAGGAAAATGAGTCTCCAAGCCCAGTACTTTATTCATTGTGCTGCCTAGGATGAAACAAATTCACCTATTCATCATTATCATAATAATAACTAACATATAGTACTATGCATCAGGAACTGTGCTAAAAAAAGACTTTACAATTATTATTATCTCATTGATCCTCACAACAACTCGAGGTAGGTGCTATTATTTTCCCCATTTTGCAGATGTGGAGCCTGAGGCAAACAATGGTTAAATGACTTGCCCAGGATCACATAGCTGGTAAGTGTCTATGGCTGGCTTCAAATTTGGATCTTCTTGACTCCAGCATGTCACTCTAAACATTGTACCACTTAGCAGCCCAAAGTCTTAGGGGGTGAGCCTAGGATTGAGTGGGAAGAGAATGAAGATGACATAAGATTGGGCAAGATTAGGAAACAGATGGGAAGATTCCAGGAATACTTACTAGCATGAGGAAGAGTCCCAATAGCATCTGGTAAATCCTCTCTAGAGATATCTGAGAGTTCTCATTGACTAGGTGTGGGTTCTGATCCCAGAGGGACAGCTAGATGGTACAGCAGATAGAGTGCAAGGACTAAAGTCAGGAAGACTCATCTTCTTGAGTTCAGATCTGACTTCAGACACTTACTAGTTGGGTGACCCTGGGCAAGTCATTTAACCCTCTTTGCCTCAGTTTCCTCATCTATAAAATTAGCTGGAGAAGGAATTGGCAAACCACTCCATTATGTTTGCAAAGGAAAAAAAAATGGAGCCATGAAGAGTCAGACACAACTGAACAACAACATTTGATCATGTGGACCCATTTTACTGGTAAGACACAACTATTGTATCATGGAGGCAAGGATTGGATCCCTCAGAGCCTCATGGCCCCTTCCTCTTTACCTTAACCATGAGTTACTGGATAATTATGGCCACTATAATGTGGACACCGCTTCTTTAAAAAGATTGTGGTTCTGTCCATTTTTAAAGTCATAAGAGAATGGCTTGGGGTGAACTACCAAATATATCAAGAGTGAGTTTCCTTCTGATGTCAATACCAAGTGAATGCTGATGTCATCCTCTCCATCCCTTTCTCACTGGCTTCTTGACTCTGCCATGGGACTCTGAGGTCCACTAGTTGACCTGGAATCATCACCTCCTGAGCTTTTCCAAACTTTGCTCCTGCACACCCATTCCATACTCTTTTGGATCTGTCCTGTATAGGTTTTATATCCTAACATTCAAAGGGGAGGACCTATCCTAATACTTTTATTTTTATCCTCCTTAATGACAAAGATAAAAATCCCTGAATAGCCTCCTTGGAGGTAATTTAGTTCACATCTAAGCATTACTACAGTGATGCCAAAGAGTATGCATCCTTTTTTCTTATAATTTTAAACCTCAACAAAATTGAATATCTGGGGAGTTATTTGCTGTTTCTAAACTAACTTAAAACACATTTTTGTGGCTGGGGATGTCACCAGTGAAATTATTATTCACCCAAAAATGGACCAGAGTGTTTTTGGAAGGATGGGGTGGGATGGGGGAGGCATGGGAGGTTGGCAATTAGAGCTGCCCTGGAGTGGAAGGTGAGGAAACAAATACCCTTGCAGCAGTGGCCTTCAGGGAGAAACAACCACATGACCACTTCTTAGGGATATTGCAAAAGTTTCCGCATGGCTTCCTTTTGTCCAGCCTCTCCTCTGGCCATTCCATTCTTTATGCAGTCCCCAAAGTGATTTTCATTAAGTACAAATATGATCATATCAGTCTTCTACTCAATAAACTCAGTGGCTACCTAATGATTCTAGGATCATACATAAACAAATGCCTCTGGCTTTGACAGTTTCTCACAAGCTGGCTCCAACTTACCTTTCTAGACTCATTATACGTTATTCTTTTTTCCACACCCCTGATATATGCAAACCAACCTTTCTTACACATGGTACTCAAAGTTCCCACTTGACTCCTTTCTACCAGCTATCTCTCATGGCAGAAATGCTCTGTCTATTCATCTTTCTCATAGAATCTCTTATGTCCTTTAAAATTCAACTCAAACAGTACCTTCTTCAGGAACTCTTCCTGCTCCCTCCAACTACTAGTATCAACCCTCCCTCAATGATCTATTTCATATTTATTCTGTACATATGCATACACATCAATGCACAAGTACCCCAAGAAACTGTAAATCTTTTGAGAGTAGGAACATTCATTTCTGTGTTTGTTTTTCAAGGTCCTAGAACATTATCTTAGGCTTATAATAAGTAACTGAGAAATGCTCATTGATTGACTGACTGGTTGATTGATTATATGGATTCTAACTCAGGCATGAAATAGATTAAATGACATCGGAGATATTTTAAAATATATTCCTATTTGCCTTATTTTTCCTTTTTCTCTCTCTCCTCTCTTTACCTCTTTCCTCCATGATCTTGTTCCAAAAATTCAGGGAACAAGAACAATCATTTCACTTTCTCTCCCAATGCTGGATCAAATGTCACAAGCCTCCTGCTGGCAACCCCTTTTGATTATTCCAGTGGTTTTGATAAAGACTGGAACTACAAGCTACTTGTCTACATAACAGATGACAACTTACTGACCAGTAGGAAGAAAGCGGAAGCTTTCATTGAAACAGGAACAGTGACACTAAACATCGAAGTTATCCCTCCACCAACCACAGTCATCACCACCACATCCATGGTAAGGGTCTTGGCGTCCACAATCTCCAACCACATTCCTCTGTCAATTAGCTAGAGCTCTTTGACCCTGGAGGAAATGCTATGGACTTGAGAAGATGTCAATGGCTAGGAGGTGTGGTAGGGGATGCAATCCTGTGTATGCTACAGCCGAGCAATTCTGGGAAGAGGAGAGGGCCTCAAGCTCAGATGGAAATGGAGGATGCCTTGGCTGCTCCATTCATAAAAGTCAGCAAGGAATGTAACTTCCCATGCTCCAATTACATGGCTTTGAGCAACAACTTATTCTTTCTTAATCAGCCATTAATTAGTCGTAACTTGGCTAATACCAGATTTTTATGTCCAGTTGATACCACTCTAGTCACTACTAGTCACCCATTGTTGACTGGTAAGTATTCTCTTGCCCCTCATGGAAGAATCTCACAGAATTTAAAGCAGAAGGAAATTCAGTCACTGTGTGACCAGTACCCAGTTCTCTCCCTAACCTTGAAGTGATAGTATGCAGCTGAAGGGACCTTTCTAAGTGTAACTTTTCTTAAAAAGATCAAAAGAGACTGGAGTGGTATTGTGCCTTCTCAGTGAAATATGTGTCAAGAAGACAGTTTTTGGAGTATGCAGATGCTGACAAGGGCCAAATGGGATTTGGGGACTTCACTCTTTGGGTAACTGTATGGTATAGTGAATAGACAACTAGCCTTGGATTCAGGAAGACCTGTGTTCAAATCCTGCTCTGATACACACAAGTTCTCTATATATCAGGCAACTCTCTATGATGTTAAGTTGTAGGAAAGTTGCACGATTACATTGGTAGAAGAAATGTTCTTATCAAGAGTTTCCTTAGCCAGTATAATCATATATGTATTTCTACACAGGTACACATATTATCTACTGTACATTCACATATAGATGCATATGCACATACAGGCACACAAATATTATTACATATATGTGTAAGGGTTAAACGGTAGGAATTTGACAAAAGTGAGGAGAGCTCTATTTCACCTAGAAATCCCCCTCTCCTGCCTCTTAAAGAGACAGAGGGAGAGATTAAGAAAATCCCTTTAACATATGTTCCAATAAACAGGTATCTATACACACATACTCTGTGTGCTTGCATATATACATATGTATATATAAATGCTTATATATGTATACACATGCTCATATATACATGTATGATCATGTGCATATGTGTGCCTTCTTGAGAAGCCAGACTGTAATAAAGTTTAAAGTAGAGGTTGCCCACCCTCATATATTCCTTAACTTTTCTGAACTTTGAACTGATGGATACTTGGGGGGGATATATATATATATGTACATATATACACACATACATATGTATATATTTACATCAGAGCAAAAGATGAGATAAAAATGAGTAGAAGCAGAAAGAAGCCTAGTTCTAAAACTATCCAATTTCTAGAGCAAATTTTATGAGTAGAAATGGAAATGAAAACAGATTGAGTAGAAAATCTAAGCTCTAATTTTTGCCAACCATGAAAATATAAAACATGGCCATCTTCCTCCTCCTCTTCCCCCTCTTATTTTCAAGCCCAGAGTCACCTACCTGATTCAGAGGGAAAATGTTTATTCCTCATCAGCTTGGTACGTACCATTTGTGATTACTGTGGGCTCCATGCTACTCTCGGTTCTCCTGGGATACCAGTTCTTCCTACTGGTGAAATTCATCCGAAGACACTGTTCCTTCAAGCCCAAGGAAGACAAAGGATTTCTGTAAGTCACTCTGTGAGCTTGGTCCTTTCTACCACCTAGGGAAACTGATTCCAATTGTACCACCTTTATGAAAAAGATAATCTCCTGCTTAACTCAGACCTCCTAGGGAGAGGGGTAGGGGCATGCAAGTGGCAAAGAAATGCATGCTTTGCACAGGCTCAAAAAAACTTGTAATTACTCTGCATTAGTTGTCTTTCCTTGTCTTTCCCTGGTAAAATGGCCTCTACTGATATCGCAGGAACTCTATAGAATTAGTCCTTCTAATAATTGTGCTCCTGACAGTGCTTATAATTATTGAGGAGTAGTATTTTGAGCAGAAAAACATATTTACTTACTTATTTTCTATTTAGAAAGAGACTAGAAAGGCAGCATAGTGTAGTGGATAGAGGATTGGCCTTGGATTTGGGAAGACCTGGGTTCAAATTCCACATCTGACTCTTATTATGTGACTTCCCTCAAGTAAGTCTCTTAGTGGCCCAAGCAATTCATTAAAACTACAAAAGGAAAAGGGGGTTTCTGGATTGCTAGATCCATATAATGAGGAAATTATGGCTCTAGTAAAAAATTAATTAAAATTAAAAAGTAGGGGCAGATAGAGATGGAATTGGAGAAAACTTCAAAGACTAATAACAGGCTTCCTCCATCAAAGCTCTGCTTTAATGCCTCATATAACCTGTTGTTCTCTCCCCTAGCTCCAAAACACAATATCATATCATTTCCTTGAGGTCAGGTATAGTTTCATTTTTGTCTTTGTAGCCTCACCCCCTAGCACAGTGAATGGCACACTGTAGCTATGTTATAAATGCTTACTTATTGATTGATTGATCCTGTGCTCTCAAAGGCTATGCAGGCAAAGTTTAGGCTCAGGAAGATGCCACCAATGTTTCAGGGATAGGTATGGTGACAGACTGTATGTCTGCCAACTGAGGGCTACCTTAGTTAAGTTTGGAAAGGGGCAGATACCAGGAAATTTTATTTTATTTGCTGGCCCATAGCAATTCATGAAGACCATTTACTATTATGTAAAGAAGCTGTTGATCTGTGTTGCTAGTGTAGTTACTATGTTGTTGAAATCACAGATTCTTAATTTATGGTAGATGAACCCTTTTTGGATTGTCCTTGCCTTGCTGCGATGAGTTCTAAAATAAAATAGCATGGCGGCCTTGGGTGCTGGTTCCTAGTGTATTGACCTTTAGGTTTTAATCTTAGTTCTAGTCAACATGAATTTTGAGAATATTAACCAAGTTTTAGTTTTTTGGGGGGGTTTCCCATAAAGATGGCAATGAACTATGTTTATGGTATAGTGAAAGGAAGAAAGGCCAGTGCTATAACTTGGATTCAAGTTCTGAATCTGACCCATACTAGCTGGGTGACCTTAGGCAAGTCACGTAACCTCTCAATACATCAGGTACCTGTGCAAATCAAGAAATTACAGATGATAGTCAACCTGCATCAGTGGAAGGAGTTTTCAAATTAGGGATTTCCTAGGCCATTGGAAATCATAGTTCTGAACAACAAAAACAGATGGAATGATAATAATGAACATGCATTTCACAGAAGTATCCTGGATATTTTCTAGTATTGTTCAAATGGTTTGAAATCAATAGATGAATGACTAGATCATGAAAAGAAAGCATGAGGATTTGGTATGAGTCATCCATTCCATTACCGTACCATATTGGGGAAATTGCTGCCATTGACGGCTTTAGCTTCATAATAGAAAGGAGGAGAGTGGCTGTTGTGCTTACAAACAAGCCAGTGATCCGTGGAGGAGCTTAGATATAGTAAATGTCTCAGGATGGGGAGGGGTAGCTACTGTGAGCCCAGGACCTGCATGCAATTCCTGCTCTCATGTTGAATGTGCAAATGAACATCTCCATTTTAACATATACTCCCACAGCTAATCATTTCTAATATGGTTTATTTAATCAAAGGAAGCCTATAAGAAATTCTGAACTAAGCCCGATCTCTCTGAAAATGAGTTGTAATATGATAAGACAGGCAGCATTTATCAAATGGGGGTAGAACGAGATTGCCTGAGAAAGAAATATTATACTTCTGAAGGAAGCTCCCCAAAGAAACCCATCTGGTTATGTGTGTAGTGATGTGCAATAGTCTCCTGGTAATTAATGTCAATCTTTTATTTTGTCATAGGGTGAAAAAAGGAGGTATGTATGCTGTCTATTCTCCTGGCTTCTGGGACTTGGTGGGTGTAGATGAAAGGAATTCTGCTCAGTGGAGGATAAAAGGGCAATGCATATTCTCACAGTGCCTGGCATTTAGGAGATGCTCAATAAGTACTTATTGCACTGAATCGAATTGAATTGAACTACATAAACAGCATCTGGAGGAAAGCAAGAGTCAGAATGTAGCATGAGAGGGTAGTGCTTTGTAAACCCTAAGGTACAATAGAGGAGGAGGAGAAGGAGAAAGAGGACAAGGAGGAGAAAAAAAGACAAGAAGGATAAGAAAGAAGAGGAGAAGAAGAGGACAAGGAAAAGGAAGAAGAAGAGGATGCTGCTGCTGATGTACAATGGATAGAGCCAAAAAGACCTGAGCTAAGTGACTCAGTAGATAGAGAGCCAGACTTGGAATCAGGAGGACCTGCGTTCAGATCCTCAGATGCATACTAGCTGTGGGGCCCTGGGCAAGTCACTTACCCCCAGCTGCCTAGCTCTTCTCCATCTCCTGCCTTACAACCAATACTTAGTATCAATTCTAAGAGAGAATATAATGGTTTAAGAAAAAAGAAGACAAGTTCAAATCCAGTCTCAAACACTCAATGGCTGGATGACCCTGGCCAAGTCATTTAATTTCTATTTGCTTCAGTTTCTTCATCTATAAAATAAGAGTAATGATAATACTCACCTACCAAGGTTATTTTGAGGATCAAATGAAATAATATTTATAAAGTGCTTAATACAGTATCTGACACATAATAGCTGTTATTATCACTAAAATCATTTAATAAAAGCTTTATTAATGCTAGTGACATAAAAATGATAGCATCTTCATTAAAAAGTTTGCATTTTACCATGTGATACATACAATATGCACATAAGCAAGTGAAATACAAAATAATACATAACAATTTCAAGAGTGAGAGATTGCTAACAACTGGGGCAGTCAAAGATAGAACACCTGAGCTGGACTTTGAAGGAATGTTGGGATTTTTACTTTCCAGGCAGAGGGGAGGCAGAGGTGCATTCCAGATCTAGGGGATCACTCATACAAAACAAAAATGAGCCAATGTGGCTAAGCAGCCAGAACTCTTTCAATTGGATGTGTCCGTTGGGCTTCTGCTACCTGCTGCGTTTCATTTGAGCACCTAGAAGTCAATCCCTTGTAGAATAATGAAGCTATGAACTAGACATGTGTTTTATTGGAACATTGTACTCAGGGCAGAACTTGAAAGAACTCGCTCCCACCCTCCTTTTATAACTGGAAATACAAACTGTCTTTTTTTAGGAAGAAAAATTCATCTGAATAAGACTATAATCATAAGATAATTGTCAGTGTGCAATGAAGAGAGTGCTGGATTTAGAGTCAAAGGACTGGGTTCAAATCCTAGCCCTGCTACATATTACCTGTGTTGACTTTAGGGACATTGCTTTACCTCAATGGGGCTCAGTTTACTCTACCACAAATTGGGTTTTTTGTTTTGTTGGAGCAGATGTGCCCCCCAACCTAGTAAAGGGGCCTGATCAGATGATTTTGATGGTTTTGATCAGATGAGTTCAATGGGGACAATATTTTGACTTTATAGCTTCTAGCCTTGATAATAGGGTACATTCAATGTGGACCCAACTTCTGATTGCCCTGAGCTATTGATTAATGGTGGAAGGAGGAGTAGAGATAGACAATGGAAAGACATTTTCAAGTCTTTTTTTTTTAAGGAAATGCCTACTTTAATTTGTCAAATCAACAAATGTATTTATTGAGCAATTTGTGTTCCTGTTATTGATTGAGCATCCAATGCTGAAATATGCTACATAAGATGTCCTGTAAAGAATTTATTGTTTTTTTTAATTAGTTGTGCCTGACTCTGTGACCTTATTGGGGATTTTCTTGGTAAAGATACTGGAGTAGTTTACCATTTCCTTCTCATCTCATTTTATAGATAAGGAAACTGAGGCAAACAGAGGTAAGTGATTTGCCCAGGATCACACAGCTAGCAAGAACTTGGGTCCTCCTGACTCCAGGGTTGGTACTGCCTCTACTGCACTACCTAGTTGCTCTTAAAGAATATAGGATCACAAATTGAGAGTTAGAAGGAAGTTTAGAGGTATATAGTTGAAGCCCTCATTTTTAACTCAGGCTGATAGGTTAAATAATTTGCCCTAGGTCACAGAAATCCCAAGCAACAGAGTTGAATCAAGCTCCTCTGACTCTGAAGCCCGTTCTCTTTCCATGTCTCTTGGACACTTTAAAACAAATTCTTTTCCCTTTTTTCATCTGTTCTCGATGAATTGGACATAGAAAGTCTACTTGGAGTTGAGTCTGATGGAGGATAGCTCCTATTCTCCTTATATAACTCAAAATAAAATGAAAATGTTAAGGGAAAAAAACTTCTCAAGATCTGTTAAGAGGTAAGAAGTGGGGTGTATGGGGTATTCAGGGAAGACTAGTACCTTCCTCTGGCATGAGGGCTTGCCTAGATCTTTTCAGGGCTACTTATCATCCTTTGGTGTTCACCTGCCACCAGCTCGCACCTATGGCTCCAAGAAGCTGTAGCATGCCCAGCGGCCATTCTCTGGAAAACCATGGTAATTGACAGGTCTCAAACCCATTGGTGAGTTAGGAGGGTGTCTGTCCCAAGCATGTGAAGACTTCCCCCAGTAGAAAGAGCAGATGAGAACAATTTATTCCAGTGAAAATGCAAAGATACTACTGCCCCCTTAGCCATCACCAGTCAGCCTGACTTTGTCTTGCCACTGGTCTTTCGGTGACTCTGGAAGAGAGACTGAGGCAACAACTTGGTGTAACTTTGCCTCACTTAAATAAAATTTGTGCACAAGTCAGAAGACATCACCTGTGATGTCATTTTAGTCCTCTTCAAGCACAAAGGACAACAACCAACCAAGATAAAAGTAAATAAGAAAAAGCAAATTAGAACAGTATTCTTATTCAACTCTTCATTTTCCTCATTGGAGCCCTCTCTTTCTATGTCTCATCATTCTTCTCTCCCCTTCATCATGCATTTCTAGGGGAGTCCCCTACATAAAGGATTAGGCTTGTTGAAACTGGGTATACAAATGTGAGTAACAGGTCATAGGAAAAAGAATGGAGGGAGGGAAGGAAGAGAGAGAGAGAGAGAGAGAGAGAGAGAGAGAGAGAGAGAGAGAGAGAGAGAGAGAGAGAGAGAGAGAGATTGATTCCCTGTCTCTATAACCTTGAGCAAAACCCTTTCCCTGACTTACTTTCCTAATCTATGAAATGATGAAGTGAAGACTCGATAACCTCAAAAGTCCACTTGAGCTCTAGACCTATGGTCCTGTGATCTAAGATTTCAGACTCATTTGCTTTATGAGATAGAGATAAAAAGCAGATGGTGAAAAAAATATCATAGATTTAAGGACATTAAGATTAAGTTGTTTGGGGACAGCTGGGTGGTTCAGTGTATTGAGAGCCAGGCTTAGAGACAGGAGGTACTATGTTCAAATCTGGCCTCAGACACTTCCCAGCTGTGTGACCCTGGACAAGTCACTTAATCCCCATTGCCTAGCCCTTACCACTCTTCTGCCTTGGAGCCAATATGTAGTATTGATTCCAAGACAGATGGTAAGGGTTTTATTTAAAAAAAATAAAAGATTAAGGTGTTCATGAGCAGCTAGGTGGCTAAGTGGATAGAGTATCAATTCTGGAGTTAGGAAGACTGCTCTTCCTGAATTCAAATCTGGCCTCAGACACTTACTAACTGTGTAACCCTGTTTGCTTCACTTTCCTAATCTGTAAAATAAGCTAGAGAAGGAAAGGGAAAATCACTTCTCCAGTATCTTGGTCAAGAAAACCCCAAATGGGGTCACAAGGAGTCAAAAATGACTGAAAACAACTAAACAACAAAAAAGGACATAGGAGTCATCAAGTCAACCCCCTCATTTTGCAGATGAGAAAATTGAGGACCAGAGAAATGACTTGCCCAGAGTCACAGAGCAATTAAATATCTGAGGTGGGGTTCAAACTCACTTCTTGCTACCCCAAAATCTGGCTGTTTATTCACTGTACCAAGATCCTAGGATGACTGGGAAATCAATAACCTGATTCATCCTTCTGAGTTTTGAACCATTGAAAGTCTTGTAAATAACTAGACATCCATTTGCCCCCAACTGGTACTGCCAGTGTGCCAGGCAGAGTAAGGGAAAAATATAGATTTCATTTCCAGGAATGATGGCAGGCTGCTAAAACATTTCCACGAGTTGATAAATCCTTTGCTATGTTTGCAACGCTGAGCCGGAAGCCTGCTTAAGGGAACCCCACTGTGGGAGGTGGGATTCTAAAATGAGGCAGGTGCAGGCAACTTGACTTTTGTCTGTCTTCTTCCCTGCAGAAACCAAGAAGGCAAAGAGAGAAGTTGTGCTGGTAAGTGTGGCCAGTCATTGAACGAATCCCTTTAGAGGATGTTGTTATTTTCTCCCCAAACCAGCCTTTCCGCATCATCCTCTGGGGGTGTTTGTTATTCAGCGAGATGCTTGTACTTGGCCACTGGAACAGATTGCTGTGTGACGAGCTCTTGATAGAATTGGTTCCCTCCACTGAACATGTCTTGTGATATATTTGCAGAAGAACTGAATTTCATAAATATTGAATAGTGGTGTTTATTATCTCCATCAGCCCTCCAGGAGAGTAAGTGGGATGGGGGAGTGATGCTTAAAGACCAGAACTCCACTTCCACACTTCCAAAGACTCTATTTCTTTGCTTTCTCAGAACATTATAGCAAGGGAAGGTGGAGAGGGCATGAGTCTGAGTTAAGATACCTGAGTTCTAGCCTCATCTCTGCCACTAGAAATCATATGACCATGAACTTAGCCTCTCAGGGCCCGTTTCCTCATCTATAAAATGGGCAGAGCTCAAAGGGAGTCTGGTTAGAGGGGCTGGTCTTTGAATCAGGAAATGGGTTCCAGGCCCAATTCTGCCACTTAAAAGTTGTGTGACATGACACAGTCACTAGGTTCTCCATTTCCTCATCTGTGAAATGGGGATAAAAATGCCATCTCACCTTCCTTTTGGGAAGTTCTAGCAATTTGATGGGAGGCTGCAAATGAAAGGAGCTTTGAGAAGTTTAAAAGGTGGAGTGGGAGAGAGAAAATAATTTCACTAGCTGAAAAAATGAAATTAAATTCAAAAAGGAAAAGTTTAAAGGACTATGAGAGTAAAATAAAGATTATAGTAGCGCTAGATAGAGTGTGCTTACCTTTTTATTGTCTTAATTTCTCCACATGAGATGTGAGGGATTAAAAAATATGGTAATGATGAAATATCTTGCCTTTACCCTTACCTCTTGTTTAGGAAGACAAATGTGATGTTTATTCTGATGCAAGAGTCATGAAATCTTTGGGTGAAAGGTGCACTTCTGGAGTCACCACGTGCCCCACATATTCTACCATTCCTGGCATAAACTTTTTTGTCAGAACCTATGATTTTATAAATGCAGAGAACTCCTCGTATGGAAATTCATTCTGCCAGTGCAGATCATCAATTTCTCTGTAACTTGTAGTCAGAAGATGACCTGGGGCAGAGAAGTTATGTGATTTGCCTAAGGTTACACAGGTAGGATGTGTCAGAGACAATATTTAAGCCCACATTTTCCTTACTCCAAAGCTAGCCCTCTATACATTCTTGTATACACTAAGCTTCTAGATAGTGTAATCTAAAAGAATTTCTCAAAAATGTACACAACCTCCCTTTTCCTCAAAAGCTTAAAAATCTAAGGCACTTTATTGATGCCAAAAGAAAACTGGCTTTAGTCATTGAATGAATTTCCAGGCACATAAAAAAATTGAAAAATTGTCCTTCTGAGCAAATGATTAAAATTTAAATAATATTCACTGACAATCCCCTCTGAGCCCATGGGCAGTGTTAACTCAACAGGTGGGTAGAGTAGTTGGTCACCCTCCGAGTAAAATTCTACCCTTCTAGGGTCCCAGTAGGGGCTCAAACTACCTACCCATCAGCTTGCTATGGAACAAGAAAGTCCTGCCATTGTTTCCCTCATCAGACTATAAGCTCCTTGACAACAAATATGGGGGGGTATTTTTGTCTTTCTTTGTACCCCCAGTGCCTAGAATTAATGTTTAATAAATGCTAATGGACTGATTAACTGGTTATTACTTCATAAAAGAAGAACCAGAGGCTTCAGGTAATGTGTCATGGTGCAGGGAAGTTGTTTTTTAAGGGCATGGGGAAGGTATGAGTACAGGAATAGTGAAGGGAAAGCAAGTCCAGGGAGAAGTACCTTCTGGGGTCCTGAGAGGTTTCATGAGAACACTGAGTTCCTGGTACAAGGAGAAGCCAGGAGAAGAGACCTTGGCCTCCATTCTCTTGCCTGAAATCATTCCTGTCTATGAGAGACAGGAAAGAAGGGAGGAAAAGAGGAAGGAAGGAAGGAATGGAGGGAGGGAAGATTATGTAGATTGAGCATTTATTAAGAACTTATTATATGCCAGATGGTACAGTGCACCAGACCTGGAGTCAAGAAGACCTGAGTTCAAATTTGACCTCAGACACTTATTAGTCATGTGACCCTAGACAAGTCACTTGACCCTGTTTGCCTTAGTTTCCTCATCCATAAAATGAGCTGGAGAAGGAAATGGTGAGCAACTCCAGTATACCTTTACCAAGAAAACCCCAAATGGAGTCACAAAGAGTCAAACTCAAGTGAAACAACTGAAAAACAACATATGCTGGGCAGTGTGCTAAACCCTGGGGCTACAAATATAAGCAGGCAAGCCAGGATCTTCCTTGCATGTAGGTAAAAAAGGAAATGTGAGGAAGGCAAAGTTGATCATCCGTCCCAGAGGACTGTTTTCTGGTCAGATCGTGTTCAGTTCCAGGATGATGCATATTCTATGGTTTAGGTACCATATTTCAGGAAAGACGTTGACAATCTAGAATTCATCCTGCTAGGTGGGCAGGCAGGTGAAAGCTAAATGCAGACATCTCTCTGTTCAAGGAAGTCGGGCTATAGAACCTGGAAAAGAGCAATCTTGAGGCAAGAGGCTGGGGAAGGAAGGGGTGGCATCAATGGTATCTTCCAGGATCTGAAGTGCTGCCTCCATGGAGGGCTCAGACTTGTTCTGCTTGGTCCCAGAGGACAAAACTGAGAGCACCAATAGGCTGGGCTTTAGGGGAGCCAGGGATGGTCATGAGGCAGAATTAAGCTGCATGCCAGGAAATCCTCCCCCATCTACAAACTCTGATATGTCTGCAAGTGGAAGGTGCTGTTCAGGAAGGATTTCCCTTCACTAGTAGTCTTGAGGCAGAGGCTGGATGACCATCATCAGGGATACTGTAAGGGGGCTTCTGGTCCAGGTGCCACTTAGAGTAGATGGACACGTAGGTCCCTTCCAGTCCTGAGGTTTTGTGATGTCCCTGAAAGCTGCTGAGTGTTGGGGGCGGAGGAAGCCCAGCCAGTGTGTCCCTGCCTGTCTTTCACGGTTGAGTTGACTATGTCACAGTTACTCTGAGAAAGAAGGGCTGGGAGATAAATGAAATGAGGAAGTGGCAGTGCAAAGGCTGAGGAGGCAGATGGGTGGCAGCTGCCTCAGTGTGCATGCCTAAGCAGTCAGACTGGCCAGAGGGGCGAGCCAGCTGCTGCCCACCTGGCTGTCTCTGTGTGTGGCAAAGGGCAGAGGAATTATACAGCACACGCACAGCCCCCTCATGAGCCAGAGAGGCACTTGCTCACACCAACCTGGCTGAAATCGGAGTAAGGACTGGGCAGTCAGTGATGTTATGGAACAAGAGGAGTAAATATAAAATCGTTACTGATTGTAGCATTCATAACAAAATGATAGCTAACACTTGGGGAGTGCTTTAAGATTTGGAAAGCGTCTTACCTAGATGATTTCATGGGATCTTCACAACCATCATGTGAAGTAGGTGCTATTGTTACCCTCATTTTACAATGAAGAAATGAGGCTGAGAGAGGTTAAGTGACAAGCCCAGGGTCATGTAGCTGGTAAGGGTTACACGTGGAAGGAATAGTTAGGAATAGATCAAGGTCCTGAGGGATTGAGGAACAGGATTCTAGCAGCTTACCTTTAAGGAAACATGGGTTTAGTCATAGAGGATGTTGGAAGAAGGTTTACATGACTGCTCAAGCACCTTTCTGTGGGCTATTCAGTTCTTTTTAAGAGAGAGTAGATGAAAGAAAGCTGGCTGGCCATCGTTCTACCAGAATTCTTCTTGCCTTCAGCTAGTGCTACCGAAAGAATAAGCCAGTTCCAAGAGATCCTAACTTGACCACTTACTTGGTGACATTAGGCCAAGTCATTTCTCTGTTTGGGCTCATGGTCCCTTTTTGGGTAAAATAGCAGCATCGGTGATCCCTTCTACCGCTAACATTTCTGCCATCCTGTGTTCTAAGGATAATTGATTTAGACTTAGAAGAGACCTTGGAAGTCATGAAGTCTAACTCTCTTATTTTACAGATGAGGAAGTTGAGGCCCAGAGATAGTAAATAGGTTACCCATTGTTGCACAGATCATAACTGAAAGAATTGGGATTGGAACCATGAAGGAGTTGGGATTAGAGCACAGATTCCTCAACTCCAAATTAAGTGTTCATTTTAGCATAGTGTCTTCTGACAACTGACTGCCTATTAGCTATTAATTATCAGAATCAAAATCAACAAGGCTCTAATGCCCATGACCAGCTGGCTAGAGGGACATCACTTTGGTTCTTTCTTATATGACCAAGCCTAGAAGATTAACTGACTCTTTTTACATAGGCTTACAGAGTAATGACTTTGGGATTGGGAGACCTGGGTTTGAATCCTGCTCCTGTTGTTACTACTACTTCTACTACCCACACTATTACTTACTAGTTGGGTGCTCCTCATTCCACCTCCATTTAACCTATCTAGGCCTCAGTTTCCCCAGCTATAAATGTCAACAATAATACTCAAATCACCTACTTTACAAGTTTGTTGGGAGGAAAGTGCTTCAAAATCTTTAAAGTGCTGTGGAAACAGTTGTTATTATTAACCTGAGAATACATTGGCATCTGGCAAAACCACCTACCATGCAGAACCCCATCTCTAACATCCTGAAAGCATGGCTGTCCAGTCTCTGCCTGAACAACTCCAGTGATGGGTACCTCATTGCTTTATGAAGCAGTCTATTCCACTTGGGACCAGCTCTAATTATTAAGAATTTCTTTCTTTATATTGAGCCAAAAATCTGTCTCTAACTTCTACTTCTTGAACTTGCTTCTGTCCACTGTAGCTGAGCAGAATAAATTGAATCCCTCATTCACCCAGTGACTCTTCAGAAAGTTGAAGACTTCCCTAAGCCTTCTTCAGCCAACTATCTCTACCTCCCCAGTTCCTTCCTTGAGCAACATTGTCCATCAGTCAGACAAAAAAAAAAATGTATTAAGTGCCTACAATGTGCTTGACACTGTGTTAATGGGGATTCAAAGAAAGGTAAAAGACCTCTCAAGGAGCTGTCTAATGTTGCTTTGAAACCCTTCGGCATCCTTGTTACCCTCCTCTGAATGTGCCTCAGCTTGTCAAAGTGCCCAGAGCTGAACGTGTTATTCTAGGCATGGTCTGGGAAGTACAGTAGGACTATTGTCTCTCTTGATCTGAATACTTCTTTTCCAAACCCTAAAGCTTCCTTCTGCCTGGCCCTTTTAAAATCTTAGCCAGCTGTAGAGCCATATGGAATGCATGGAGAGTGGCACGTGCCACGGGCTGGGGCCCCTGGAGAGGACTGTCACTATTGGTTTAAGTGGTATTAATTGGGATAGAAAATCCATTGAATTCATAGTCAAGAGAACTTGATAGCTGAGTAACATTGGGCAAGTCACTTAATATCTCTGTGCCTCAGCCTGTAATAATTAAAAAGATGGCGTAGGGGCTTAGAAATAGATGCTCTCAACGATTCTCCAAGCACAGCCCCGCTTGGCACCAGATGTCTGAAAACTGCTTTTCCTCTGTTGTGGAGTCGATTAGGTACCCCTGCACAGTTCCTCTTCTACCCGGCTCCCAACAGGGAGCTCCCAGGCCCTTTGCCCAGAGGAGGTGACCCCCTCTGATTGCCCATTCAAAGTCACTTAGTCTGTCAGGCATGAGTAGTTCTCATTTAAGCATCAGGCAGGCCCCCAGAAGCCCCTCTGGCTTTTTCCTGATTGAGCTCAGGCACTGATCCTTCCCAGGCGGAGGTACCATGTAGCTTGGCTGCCAGACTTGCCCAAGTCTGAATTTCCCAGAGTAATGACAGCCTTCTCTTGGGTCAGCACCTAGCTTTATTTCATGTTGTGTCTCTCT
The DNA here is from genome assembly GCF_027887165.1 of Monodelphis domestica. Taxonomy (NCBI): domain Eukaryota; kingdom Metazoa; phylum Chordata; class Mammalia; order Didelphimorphia; family Didelphidae; genus Monodelphis; species Monodelphis domestica. The sequence goes on from NC_077231.1 coordinate 169,530,260, forward strand.
GTCTTCTTAGGAAATGACCAAGATTAACACTGTCTTTGATGGAGAAGCCCTAGACCCAGGTAATATAAATGGAAATACCAGTTGAAAAGGAGATAGTATCATTATTGATAAATGAGGTGGAAGTACAGCAAGCCTTCATTTTTTTCCACCTCATTTCTTGTTCCTGACTTGCTGTTTTCAGAGAGAATATTTGATTTTTCCATGTGGGTCCCACTTGGCTGATTTGTCAAATAGAGAGCAGCATGGTATAAAGTTTAACCAATGGGAGTTTTAAAGTCCTGAGACCTGAGTTCAAATCTTAGCTTCAATACTTGATACCTGTTTGGCGCTGCACAAGTGGATTTCCTTCCCTGTGCCTCAGTTTCCTCATCTGTAAAAGGGGGAATTATAATTCTTAGACCACCTACCTCACAGGACATTGGTGAGAAAAGCACTATGTAAGTCATAATACATTTTAATAATATCCAACATTTACAAAATACTTTAAGGTACATGAGAGCCATCTAGGTGGTTCAGTGATTAGACTGCTAGACTTGGAGTGAGGAAGACCTGAATTCAAGTCCCGTCTTAGACACTCCCTAGCTTGGTTGCCCTAGGCAAGTCCTATACCTTCTGTTTGCCTCTATTTTCTCAGTTTGAAAATGGACATAATAACAGCATTACATCATAGATAGGATCAAATGGAATAATCAAATTAATAAGAAAGATCAAGTAAGTTAATATTTGTAAAGTGCTTAATACATTGCCTACAACATAGTAGACTCTATCTAAATGTTTGTTCTCTCTTTCTCATCTCTTTCCATCTCTCTCCGTCTCCTGCTTCTTCTGACTCTGTTTCTCTCAAAGATATTACAGGTCATGATAAAATAACATATACATGTCCCAATAGTCTTGGAGCAATTTGAAACTAATAGCTTAAGTTCTTCCTAACTTAATGTTTATTTCATTTATTAATGTCATTTAATTTTCAAAGCCATTTTTAAGTGTGAGCTATTAAATTGCACTAATGCTTTTGTAACATCCTATATAAAATTCTCTGAGACATTCCATGCCCATATGGGTGCCATTGTAGGGCCTAGGATGGCTTCTTCATAAAACTGGAGGATTTAGAACTCAAAATTCAATTCTACATTTATTAAGTGCTTATTTTGTCCCAGGTAAGCACTGTTTTGATGTAATTGAAATTAAAACAAAAATGAAACCACTTCTGTCCTCGGGGAGCTTACCTTCTTGGGGGTGCTGGGTGCCATGGGCAGAATACAACATATACACAAGTAAGTGCATTCAGAGGAGATGCAGGATGAAAAGAGCACTCAAAAACTGGGGGAACCAGGGAAGGCTTCCTATAGGAAGGGGCATGTAAGTCCATAAGTAGAACCTTGAAGGAAAGGCAGAGAAATGGGAGGGATGACAACAAGCTGAATTCTAGGGAACAGCTAGTAAGTTAGTTTGGCTGGAATGTAGAATATATAGGAAGGAAAGTAGTATGTCTGGAAAGGGAGGAGGTAGACAGATTGTGTATGACTTTAAATGCCAGGTTGAGAAGCCTGTTCCCCCCCCTAGAGGCAATAGAGAGCTACTGGGGGGGGGGGGGGGAGAACTCCAGCAACCTGTTTTAGGAATATTAATTGGGCAACTCTGTGAAATGTCTACAAGAGGAACCTGGATGCATGAAGACCAATCTGAAGGCTATTGCAATAGTCTCGACAGAACCTTAGAGATCACTTAGTCCAACCCTCACCCTACTGGCCTGCCTCATCCCTCTGCCATTTTGCTGATGAGAAATTAAGGATGTGACTTGTGGAGGGGCAGCTAGGTAGCCTAGTAGGTAGAGTGCCAGGCCTGGAGTTAGAAAAACCTGGGTTCAAATGTGACCTCAGACACTTCCTAGCTGGGTGACCCTGGGCAAGTCACTTGACCCTCATTGCCTGGCCCTTACTGCTCTTCTGCCTTGGAACCAACACCCAGCATTGATTCCAAGATGAAAGGTAAGGGTTTAAAAAGGGGGGTGGGGAGGGAGGAGGTCCTTGAAGCCGGGAACTATTTTTTTTGTTTGTTTGTCTTTGATTCCCCTTTCCTAAAGCAGAGTCTGGCACATAGTAAGAGCTTCATAAATGCTTGCCTGCTTGCTACATCTTTTTAAACTGCATTTTCTGCCCACTTCCCCTAAAATAATAAGCCCACTCTTGGGGACGGTATCCTCGGAGAACATCTTTTTCCCAGCCCAGTCGAGTCCAGAATCAATCCATTCTTCCTCTTGGCTAGATGGTGAGGTATGAAAGAAACGCAGCCCCGAAAGTCTGCGGGTTTGCAGCTAGCACAGCCCCAGATGCCTTTGGCTGGGAAAGATAAATGAAAGGTAAAGACCGGCTCCGGGAGCTCACACAGCCTCCCTGAAGTCAGCCACCAGATTTAGCTCCTTTACACACATTGGAGCCACTTACAAAGGCTCAATTATAGATGGGAATAAAGGGAAGGAGACCCAGTTCGGGAGGCAAGTGTTTTGGCTCGTGGCCACCTTCATATGCTAAATGCTTCAGTCCTCCTCTGAAGGAGAATGGCTCCTCTCCAGCGAGAGGCTGCCGTCGGAATGAGACTTCCCTCTATTATTAGGTACTTGTTACCATAATGTGCCCACATTAGCATAAGTGCTGGAGGAATCCAGAGCACACAGCCCCGGAGGCTTCAGGGAAATGACAGCAGCAGAGTCTTCCCTGACCCTGCTCTTTCCCGAGAGAGATACTTGGCTAAGGAAATATGTATTCAGGGTGGAGACAGAGAGCTGCCCCGTATAGAGCCGTAGCTATGGGAAGAAAGGAAATCTAGGAGCCAACGGGAGTATGGAGAGCGAGAACAAGCCTTGTCGATCCCAGGGTTCCAGAGTTTAGAGCTGAAAGGAAACTGAGAGGTCCTGCTCCAAGCCACTGCCTAGCCCTTAGCTCTCTTCTGTCCTGGAACCAATACTTAGTATTGATTTGAAAATAGAAAGTAACGGTTTAAAAAAAACGTGTTGCACGTTTTTGGAGAGCTGGTTGTTCAACACTTGTTCAACTCGTAGAGGAGAATCTGTGAACTTGGAGGGGGAAAAATATATATCGATAGTGACATTTTTATTTTTTTTTACTATTGATTCCCTTTGTAATCCTGTGTATTTTATGTTTTGCATTTAAAAACCCCATTATGCTCAGATGTCCATAGGTCTTATCAAAATGGCAAAAGCATCTTTGATGCAAAAAAGGTTAAGAAAGAACTGCTGGCCTAAAAGGCAGTTCATATACTATGAACTGTACACATAGCCAGGGGCTATGTATAATCATCATCATCATTATTACTATTATTATTATTATTATTATCTTGAAACCCTTACCTTCCATTTTAGGATCAATACTGTGTATTGCTTCCAAGGCAGAAGAGTGGTAAGGGCTAGGCAATGGGGGTTAAGTGACTTGCCCAGGGTCATACAGCGTGGAAGTATCTGAAACCAAATTTGAACCTAGAACCTCCTGTCTCTAGGACTGGCTCTCAATCCACTGAGCCACCCAGGTGCCCCAGGACCATGTATTATTAGGCTGTTCATTTCCTTTCTTTTACTGCCTATGTTGTTGTCTAAGTTGTATAATCTTTGAAAGGAGCAGGTTAGCCAGACTTTTATGGGCCAGTAAATGGACTCTGTTTCTCTGCAAGGTTGGATTATATCTTTAAGTCATTCAGAACTTCTGGCTTGCTTCTTTCTTTTGAGAATAGGCCGAAATCCTTGATTAACTGTTACTCTATTTTTCTTCTAGTTACTGGCAAAATATATGAATTCAACTCAAAATCTGGAGCTAGGAAGTGGAAAAACCCATCAATCCAGCTACAGTCAGGAGAGAAAGACTTGAGGGAACAAGTCGCTATTTGGACTGTGGCAGATGGTGAAGGGATGAAACCCCTGGAAAGGATCAACAAGGAAGTAGATGGGAAGAATGAGCAAATGGAAGCTGATGACATCCATGTGGGGCTCAAAAGTGAGGAAGGGAAGGTAGAAACATCACAAAGTCTAGGGACCCCTAAAGTTCAGAAATCCAAAGAAGGAATAACAGGACAGGGGTCTTCCCCAATCCTCATAGGCAGGGCTTCCCCCAAAATACACCCCCTTTCTCCAGTGAAAACAGCTGAGAAGTAATCTTAGTGTCCGTGGTTCTGGGAACCCCCCCCCCCGCATCTGAAAGTTTCTGAGGAAGCCTCCAACTTCATAAAAAGAAAGAGTGTATTTAAAAAAGAAGCTTTGCAAAAGGAATATACTTTTTCAGACCATGTGCTTCAGGTTGGGGAATTGAAAAAAAATGGCCCTAGTATTCTAGAGACTGACTGTCTGACCCTGCTCTGAGGGACAGATCCTTATCCTCAGGCTTTGGCTAGAGAAGAAGGAAAGGTGGGATGGAGTGTTAAGGGTCACCAACAAGATGCTTTGCCTACCCCCAAAATAAATACATATGTATCTGTGCCATTCATGAAAGTCCACCAAATAATTCCAACAAAACTTCAATTCAACTCAATAATCAATAACAATAGGGTCAATAGGTGACACAGCAATAGAGTGCTAGGCTTTGGTGTCAGGAAGATCTGAATTCAAATTTGACTTCAGACCCTGAATAGCTGTGCATCCTTGGGCAACTTAGCCTCTGTTTGCCTCAGTTTCTTCATCTGTAAACAGGATAATAATAGCAACTACCTCCCAGGATTGTTGTGAGGATCAAAAGTGATGATATTTATAAAGCACTTAGCACAGCGCCTGGCCCATGATAAGCTCTATTTAAATTTTAGCTGTTATTATTAGTATTATTTGCAAAGGAAGACACTCTATTGAAGCACTGGGAATACCAGGGACAAAAATAAAATAGCCTTTGACTTCAAGCACTTTGTTGTTCACCAGTGGTAAGTCATTTTTCAGCTCTGCCCAACTCTTTATGACCCTATTTGAAGTTTCTTTGGCAAAAAATTGTTTGCCATTTCTTTCTCCAGCTCATTTTACAGATGAGGAAGTTGAGGCAAATAGGGTTAAGTGATTTGCTCAGGGTCACACAGCTCATAAGTATCTGAAGTTATATTTGAACTCAGGTCTTCCTGACTCCAAGACAGGCCTCTATCTACTGTGCCACCTTATTTATTCAAGGAATAATATATATACACTACTATGCTATAATATATATATATATATGTTCAGGAATATATATATATATATATATATATACTAAGTAAGAAAAATTGTGCACAAAATAATTTCAAAAAAGTAGAAATCACTAACAGTTTTGGGAAATCAGTAAAGATCTCATGTAAGATGGGGCAGTGTCTGAGCTGTACTTGGATGAAAAATAGATATCCTAAGAGATGAGGAGGGAATGATGATTTCCAAGTCCAGTCTGGGGTATGGAGAAGGTGGGCAGCCTGGGCAAAGGCAAGAGCTGGAGAAAGATTGTCATATACCCTCTTTATACTTGACAAAAACAACCAAAAGGGGGGTTTTAACCTTACCAAATTTCATCTAGCCCATCTGTTCTTCTCATCTGCAAGTCTTTGTTTCATTGGGAACATAGGAGCGCCGACTCAAGGCACAGTATGAAACCCACCCCAGCCAGCTAACACAGACTTTCACCTGTCAATCTGAGTGATGAACCAAAAATAAACAGCCTAAGAACGAAAGGGAGATGAAGCTTTAAAATGTGCAGTCAACTGAGGCAAGCAAGCCTCACTTAAGCCTGGAGTATGCCCCCTCTTCTCTCCCTCCTCCAAATCCCCATTATTCACAGTTAGAGACAGATCACTAATACAAGGAACAGAGGAAGCCCCTATAATCCACAGCTTCTCCTGTGTGCCTCAGACAAGGGAACAAACTGATTCTTCGCCAGAAAGGCTGACTACCTGCCTGAAATGGGAGGTGGATTTTGACCCTCCCTCTTTCTCTCCTTCCCTCTCTTCCTCTCTTTGCCTGTCTCTGCCTCTGTCTCCCTCCTTCCTTCCTTCCTTCCTTCCTTCCTTCCTTCCTTCCTTCCTTCCTTCCTTCCTTCCTTCCTTCCTTCCTTCCTTCCTTCCTTCCTTCCTTCCTTCCTTCCTTCCTTCCTTCCTTCCTTCCTTCCTTCCTTCCTTCCTTCCTTCCTTCCTTCCTTCCTTCCTTCCCTTTCTCTCTCTCTCTCTGTCTTTTTCCCTCTTTCTCTCTGCCTGTCCCTGTCTGTCTCTGTTTCTGCCTCTCTGTCTCTCCTTAAACCCTTACTTTCTCTTAGGATACTAAGTATTTGCTTTAAGGCAGAAGAGCAGTAAGGGCTAAGCAACTGGGGTTAAGCGACTTGCTCAGGATCACATAATGAGGAAGTATCTGAGGCTAGATTTGAACCTAAGACCTTCCATTCCATGCCTGACACTTTATCCATTGAGCCACTAGTTGCCCCCCTTGACTTTTCTCTTTGCAAATGCAGAGACAGCCTCTGTCTGTTCATTAAAGAAACTATTATTACAATACCTCTGTGCATATATGTGTTTCCCCCAGTAGAATGTAAACTCCTCAAAGGCAGGGGCCATTTCATATTTGTCTTTGTGTTACCATTGCCTGACACAGAATAGTCGTTTGATTTCTCACTCATTCATTCATCCTCTGACCCAGGTCGGGAGTGTTTTATTTTATTCAGGAGATAGCCAGGAAACATCCCTCTGATCCATTAAAAATTTGCAAAAGAAAGTAGATTGTCTCATCTGTCTAGGTTAAAGTGGGCAGTTGGAGGGCCAGAGTAGCTGCTTATCCATTTAAGATTCCTGCTATTTCTCTGTCTGTGTGCGTGTGACTGAAATGCTCTGCTCCAAAGCTCTCAGCGTCCATTTAAATAAAATAAGGCTAAGAGAAAGCTGAAGGGTGACTTAATAACTGTTTGTAAAAAGTATTAGACAGAGGAGGGTGAGCAGCTGTTCTTCCATCACCACTGATGGCGGGCACAAGAGGGAATTGTGTTTAATGATCACTGAAGAGGTTTAGTTAGACTTAGGGAGGAACTTCCTGAAGGGCAAGATTTGTGACACTCACACCAGTAAGGGAATCACCTTCTTCCATGATCTTTAAGGCTATCTTGGGAGCTTCTTGTAAGCCCTAGGCTGTGATGAAGCTACTGTCCTGAAGGAACCAGAGAAGTTAATACGTCAACAAAGGATTTATTTAGTGCTTGGGCCAGAAGAAAAGGTAAAAAATATACTCCCTGCCCTCAAGGTGTTCACATGGAGAAAAAATAGGATCCAGATAGATTTTTGAAATGGTATCTACTAGAAAGAACAGTCTCTAATGACCTTAGACTTAGCCAGAAAGTCTGATACCTTTGCCTCACCACTGTTAGCCCATCTTTGGGAAAGACCAACAGGATCATAGATGTAGAGCCAGAAGGACATCAGTGATAATCTAGTCGAACTTCTTCATTTTACAGATGTAGAAATTGAACAATAACACTAATAGGCTAGATGATAAGAGGTTTGATACTGAAAGCCAAGAGGTCCAGAAAGGTTAAATCATCCAGGTAGTAAATATCAGAAGAAGAATTTGAATCCAGTTCGTTTGCCTCTGGGGACAATGTTCTTTCCATTGTTGTTTCATCTTCCCAGGCTACCATCTTGTCTACCATCATAATGAGCAATTCTAGCACCCACAGAAATATCCCACAATATTTTACAGCAAGCTCAGTTGAGAAAAACTTGGGGAGAAACATTAGACTTCAGGGTATAAGATTCCATGATATCCCATGGAGGAAGAGAAAAAGCCAGGAATACCCAAGAGTCTATCCCTAGGCAAGAAGCCCAAGAAGAGGAGAATCAGAACAGAGAAAAGATTAACTGGAAAAGGGATGCTGGTGGCAGGGAAGAGGTGGTGGATTGGCAAATGGAGGGAGCATGCCATTTGCTATTGTAGTTTCCTGTTTTTACTAATTATTCTTGCCAACTTCAATTGTTTCTACCTGGAGGAAGAGACCAAGTGTTGCAGCACCTTCCAAATTCTAGTGCCCAGAGAAAAAGCCCAATTGCCTCATCCTAGTGGTGGCTGCTGCTCTCCATAGCAAAGGACCAATAGCCCAACCTCCACCTTGAGAACATGTGTCTATATAGGATTAGTATAGCTAAACCCTGGGTATCTGAAGCCCCAGCCTGACCCCTAGTGGCTATTTTCCTTTTTCCCTGCAGCTTCTCTAGAGGTCCTTCTAGATCCTGAATCTATGACCAATAATAATAGGCTAGATGACCTGAGATTTGATGCTGAAAGCCAAGATCGTATTATATCCTGTGCTGGCTGATATGCAGCTACCTAGGTTTGGTTGTTTATTTTTCACCACTACCACAACCCCTAAATTGGACTTTTGGGTCTAATGTTCTCTCCCTCCTTTGATATTTGGGTTTATTTTCCACCTGGATTAGTAAGTCCATCAGATCTCTCAGATCATCAGGGGGTTATGCCTGCTAGATGGCCTTCAAACCTCCACCAAGGCTACCTCCTCATAATTCAAAATGATTCTCAAATGCCCGGATTCATTCATGTACTCCAGCAAGGGCCTCATTTCCTGCCTAATGCTTTGGCATCAAAGCTTCAGCTTCATCCTGTGAGAGTATGCAAGTCTTTCTCAGAATTCAGCTTCAGAAAGCTGGTGGCTATCCAGCAGAAAGCTAGAGGGTTTGGTCTAATATAGCTCTTCTAACACAAGTCACCTGGCTTTGTTTAGTTGTAAATGGGGGAGGGGGAGTTGTATCCAGAACACTGGCTAGCATCAACACCAAAAAGGCATTGTCTTCCATTGTCCCTAGAAAACGGGAAACACCAAGAGGGAAATGATTATTGGCCACTGTGGAGCAGCCAAGATTAGGGGAGTAGTCAATGCCGTGAAATGCTAGCAAATGTTTACTAACCAGCCCTCTGGAGATTTAAAAAAAGACCTACAATCCACTTTTAAGGTTAATTTGCTTTATGAACCCTTTTCTCATTACTTTCTTAACTCTAGACAATTAATATAATCAAATAAGTCAATAACAAGCCAGGTCCTGATTTTAAAATCAGCATTTGCTGAGATTTTCATGAATAAATGCTCATACTGAAAGTTTAATTATTGGCTCTCCAGAGCCAGTCTAAACTGGCCCAAGCACACCCTTAGTTATGGTAACCTGTATCAGGAAATTTTGTTTTCTTCCTTACTCTCCCGCTTCTCCAACCCCTCCAAAAACCAAGATGGCGGGTGAGAGTTGCCTTCACGGAAATGCTGTCATATTACTGTCATGCACACCTATGCCCTGTGCGATCCTCTGCTTTCTATCCAGAAGCCCCAGGCAGTCTCATCTCAACACAGAACTAGGGGATGATTCCTAAGAATATCACACTCAGACTTCTTCCTCTCCCAGATTACACTTCCTGAAAACATCCTTACACTCAGCTCCCTCCCTGGTGACACCATTTTACTCTCTCTCATTCCCTCAAATGACCAGAAAGTTCTCCTTTTATGTTTCCTTGATATTTGTACCTGGGCAGGACTTTTAGTTTCCAGTCATCTAAACTCACGCAAGAGGCTACTGTTTGATTTTCTTCAATAGAGACTGGACCTGTGATTTCATTGATATAGATACACCTCAAATCAAGTCAGTACCTTCTGGGCAACTTGTAGTGACTTGCTCAGGGTCACCTGGTCAGTATGAATCAGAGGCGGAATATGGACACAGGTCTTTCTGGCTTCAGTGTCGTTACTGGTGCTGTGAAGTCATTTCAGTTGTGCCTGACATTTCATGACCCCTTTGAGGCTTTTCTTGGCAGGTACTGGAGTGGCTCATCATTTCCTTTTCTAGTTCATTTGACAGATGAGGAAACGGAGGCCAACAAGGATAGGTGACTTGCCCAGGGTCACATAACTAGTAAATGTCTGAGGCCAGTTTTGAACTCAGGAAGATGAATCTTCCTGACTCCAGTACCAGCTTTCATTCTACTATGCCCTGATATTAATGATAGCCCTATACAGGCAGATAGATATACCCTATGCAACCCCTGGGGCAGAGTTTATTTTCATTTTTCCTTTAGGGTCACAGCCTCCTCAGTTTATAATAATAGAATTAATGACCAGAAGAGATGTTAGTGATGATACAGTATGACCCCATCGTTTTATAGATGAAAAAACAGAAGACCTAAGAAAAGAATTTGCTTAAAGTCACACATCTAGTAACATCAGAACAGGATTCAAACCCAGATCTCCTGGCTGTAAGTTTCGCATTCTTCCAAATCCATCACATTATATTGGATGTGAAAGGATTCAGGATCATGCCTGGATAAGATGAAGTCATCGTCCAAGTCATTCTCTCGTAAGAGATTTTCCCACATTTCTCTAGTCAAGGCCTTAATTATGCTTAACTTTATTGTGGCTTCTGTTTAGTCCCCTGATTCATTACTATCTTAAAATTGGGGCGATTTGTTTAGGGGAAAAAAGGTGGGGAGGGGAGTCTATATTGGATAGACAGCATTTATGAACAATTTTAACCTCGATATTGAAATCTGACGTTTCAGCTGTATACAGTGCTCAGGAGGAGGCAGAATACAAATATTATGCTCCATTGCCCCAAATGCTTGCGATTCACAAATAAAGCTTGGCAAATAGCACCTTAGATCCTCAACGGCCCATTCCTTTCTCATCTGGGGTTTTGCTGCTTGCCTTTTGGAATTATTTAAAACATTTTATGACAGCAAGATCGGAAAAGCCTGAATAGGATCACTATTGAAAGGTAACATTCCCGAGGTGCATACTTGTTCTCTAAGCAACTGGCAGCCAAGCTTCCATTAGAGGAGTTAGGGGAAGTGCGGAGCCTGCGTGGCAAGGTGTCCTCCCCGCTCACTGGGCTCACGGTTGTCATGCAGCCTCGCTGACCCCAGCCAAAGCAATGTCTTGGTCCATACTGCAGTTAAAATCTTGATTCTTCATGTTCTTTTTCTGTCTCTCTGTCTGTCTGTCTTTCTGACTCTCTGTCTGTCTCTATCTGTCTCTGTGTCTCTCTGCCTTTCTGTCTGTCTGTCTGTCTGTCTCTGTCTCAAATGAGCTAATGAAATTTGGAATTTCCTCCCTAGAGTACAGGATGAGCAATGGTGGCTGCTAAGTATAATAGCCCTTCCTGGAGACAGGGGGATGAATTGGGTGGCATGTAGAAAGTCCTCCTAGAGCCCATGACTTTGCCCACAATGAGTGCCCAGATAATTGTGGGGATCAACATCGAGAGAGTTGTTGGGGCTAATTAGGGCTGGCTTGTATCTTCGAGCAAGTGCAGAGTTTGGGGCTATTATGACTTGGTTTCACAGCTCTCATCCCAAGACCTTCAGGAGACTTTCCTCAGGAGGGCCTTCATGCCCAGAAACACTCTGGGGGGGAGGGGAAGGTTGGGGTCCAGGGGGTTGGGGGGGCTGTCTAGGGTGCTTCATTGAGGACATGCCTGGGGAGGAGGATGACAAGGGAGAAGGATATTGAGTCAGAGATTTCTTTCCATTCCTAGAATACTTTATGGCTCCAAAGTAACTTTACACAGTGTCCGCTTAATGAAAGTTTATTGATTAACTTTCCTATATGTTATCTCACTAGACTTTCACAACAACCCAATGACATGGGGAGTGCAAGTATGATCACCCCCATTTTACAGATGAGAACGTGGAGGCTCAAAGAGGTTCAATGACTTGCCCTGGGTCACACAGCTCGTACTTCCCCTTCTTCCCACTGATTCTCTCCTCCCATTCACTCACATTCACAGTGAAAGCTGAGGGACCATTGACAGAGAGAGCAAGAAAGAACCTCTAGCCAACGGAAGCTATCAGACATTAGGGAAGGTTGTGACATGACCTCTGGGGATCGTTCAAAGCAGGCCACGGTCCCAGGTATTTTGGAATGCCCTTTGCATTTGTTATTCACGTCACCGACTTGACTATCTTCCCCGACAGCAATTGATTTTGCTCCAGGTGAAAGATCTCCCAGTTATGGCTCCGACCCAAGTAGGCTTAGCCTTTGTGGAGAGGAAGCAGCCAAATGCAATTGCTGGGCCAGTGACAGGCCCTGCCCCAGGCAGATGCACCATGGGTTTGTGTGTGGTTTCTCCTGCAGCTTGTGGGTGGGTTCGTGTAAAGGGAACCCCAGAGTGTTTCTGCCCCACTGGCTTCCTGGCAAGCTTGCAATGCCTGTGCCATGGTAACAGGGCAAGCCTTGTTCCTCTGCTCTGGCTTCTGTGCCTCCAAAGATGGCTCAGGCCCTCACTCACCTTCCAGGGCCCGTCGGAACTGGAGCCAGAAGAATTCAGCCCCGGCCCTTGGAGTAAGAGGAGCCTTACGTGTGTTTGGTTGTGGGCAGGGAGAGGGAGGGAGGCTTGGGTTCCAGCAGTCCCAAAGAGGGCTGGACTCTACATTGCTTTGGGAAAGTTAATGTTTGGTGGGGAAGGATGAGAGGGTCGGTGGGCCACAAGACTCCCCCATCCCCCAGACCTCTGCCTTCTTATCTCAGGCAGGCTGAGCGTGGGGAGGCTCAGGTGGCTGCTCTGGGTCCCTGTACACACAGATGCCTTTACGTGTCCACAATAAGTCTGCTTGCAAGGTTGCCCCTTCAGTAGCAGACCTGTCTGCTTGAGGGCCAGCAGGGTGGCTTATCGGATTTATCTGTGGAACTCAGAAAGAGCCCGCATTCCGTGTCCTGCCAACTCATTTGTTCATTCCCATCAATGGCACTTCCCAGATGGCCGCCTAAATGGCCTTCCAAAACCAGGAATGTGAAGGGGAATGCAGCCCCACCGTGCTCAGGCTCTCACGACACTCCTGAGCCTGGAACCTCTTCACCGGAACATCCTGCTCCCTCTTGGCCAAAGGGGAGGACGCTGGCTGTGCTCCGGGGCTGGTGGCTTCAGGGTTGGGGTTCGCCAGAATTGGGCATCAAAAGTCCAACTGCTTTCCCCTCAACAAGCCAAAGGGCTTTGGAAACGTGGTCTTAGAAGACTATGGCAAGAAGCTCTCCTGCACGCTTGTTTTCCATGGGCAATAGGACCTAATGAGGACAGTGTTCTGTCTCTGGCTCTGGCTCTTTTTCTCTCTGTGCTTCTGTCTCTGTGTGTTTCTGTGTCCCTCTCTGTTTCTCTTTGTCTCTGTCTTCCTCCCTCCGGGGCTTTTCTCCTCCTCTTCCCTCTGGTTTTCACCCAGAGCCCTTGGGAGTAGGGGGAGGAATGTTAATTTTCTGGATAGTGAGAAAATCAAGGCTTTCTCAAGGCTGCAGAAATCAGTTTGAAAGACACAGATGTCAACACAGGCTTCTGGCTGGGCAGATGTGTGCTGAGAATGGCCTCCACATGCCAGGGCTGGCTTGGGTTTAGTTCTGAAGCAGCCTCACAGACTGACTTCAGCTTAACAGCCAAACTGTCCAACGCCCTGGACATGTGGCGTTAGGCTGTGTGACTTAGTCATGACAGAGAAAGAATCATCATTCATTTTCCCACCCACAGAATCACAGAATTTCCCAGAATTCCAGAATTTCAGAATCTGAAGGGACCTCAGCAGCCATCTGGTCCAACCTTTATCTGAAAAAGACTCGTCACTACAAGTGTTCATTCAGCTTCGACTTAAAAACCCCCAGTGATCTCTATTTCTTCTCACTCCATTTCCCTCCTCCCTCTCTCTCCCTCTTCTTTTCTCTCTCCTCTCTCTCCCTCCCTCTCTCCCTTTTCTTTCTCTTCTCTAATTTTCTTTCTCTTCGATCATTCTCTTGTTTCTCTCTTTTCTCAGTCTCTCTCTTCTCTCATTCTCTTCTCTCCTTTCATTCTCTCTTCTCTTATTCTCCCTTGCTCTCCCATCTTGTCTCTCTCTCCCACTCTTCTCCCTTTCTCTCTTCATCTTTCTCCCTCTCTCTTCTCCCCCCCCTCTACTTTCCCCTTTGTCTCTGACTTTCCTCTCTTTCTTTTCTTTCCCTCTCTACTTCATCACTCAAATAATCACTTAAAGAGAATAGCATTTCCCTCCACTTGGCTTTTAAGCATTTCAAGCAGCTCCCAAATAACATGTAAACAAAAATCCAGCTAGTCCCTTATAGCCTCTTCTTCTAAAAGATGCTTAATAGAAAGCAGAAAGGCTATCTGGTGACACTATTATCAATCTTTATGCTTAGATAGACAGAGGCAGGAATATTTTAAAGCTCTGAAAGTTGCCTTAAAACCCCATACATCATTTCATCCCATGCCACTAATTCATTTTATAGATCATCAGCTTAGAATAGTGTGATTCTAAACAAGAATCTCCCTTCCTCATATCTGCTAAATGGTTTTCCATCCTCTGCTTAAAGACCTCCAGTGAAAAGGAAACCCGCCACCTCCAGAAGCAGCTCATCCCACTTTCAGCTGGCTCTAATTGTTAGGAAGTTGTTCCTGATGTCAAGTTTAACTTTTCCTCTTTGTAGCTTCTGTTCTGCCTTCTGGGGCCATGCAGAACACACGACAGATGTTCAAATACTTGCCAACTGTCATATCCTCTTCCACCATTTTCTCTTCTTCAGGTAAAATATCCCCATTTTCTTCATCCATTTTATGTAGGATGTTCCCTCCTCCTCTTACCATCTTGGTCACCCTCTCCTAGAAAAACTCTGGCTTATGGGCTGTCTTTGCTAAAATGTCATACCTAGATCTGAGCCCAGTGCACATGAAGGACCAAAACGCACAAAGGAGACATGATTTACCTGTTTCAAACCCAGGAAGGCTTCTTTCTCCAATGCACTCTCCATGCAGTAGTTTCTGGCACTGTCCAAATAGTCCAAGGAACAGTGTTATACCTTTCAAACATAGTGGATATTTTGAATTTGGGATTTCTCAGGCCTTTTAGTGCCTCAGAAGGTGCCTGACCCACTTTAAGCCACTACTTCTAGGAATGAACTATACCTGAAATTGGTGACTGCTCATCCCATGTGTAATGGAAGATCAGTAGGACAGTGGCTTGTAATGGACAGGGATTCAGGAAGATGTGAGTTCAAATCCTGCTTCAGATAACTCATGGTGATTCTGGACAAGTCTGCCTCAGTTTCCTCATCTGTAAAATGGAGGGAATAATAATACCTTTCTCCCAGAGTGTAAAGCACTCTATAAACCTTAAAGGGTTATATGATGATGATAATGATGGTGCTAGTGATAATCATGATGACAGTACATGAATCCCCCACCCCCACACACACACATAGGAAGAACTACTTTAAGTTGGCACTAAATTGGGTAGCTGTGAAACTACTTGGGGTGTTTTATCTGTGAAAGCTTTGAAGTGGCCCTGTCAATAGTTCAAACAATTGGGCCATCCTTGGGATCCATCCAGGAGCCATCAGCTCACTTGCTCAGCCCATGTGTAAGCAGAGGAACATCCCTGTCCCCTCGCCTTTCTTCCCAGTTACTTGCAGATTCCTCTCTCATCCAGGGGTGTGGATATTCTCAACACTAATTCATAACTTATAAAACATCTCTAGCCCTAATTACCATTGAATCTTGACCTATTTTCCAATTTAGAGTGGTCTTGAGAGGAGCACTTATTCACATACTCACTGGAACCAAGTACAGAAGCAAAAGCAACATGAATAATACTTTTTAAAAGACCTGCTTATTTCACAATAATCCATTTCAGTTGTTTTGGGCTGGTTCCGCTTATGTAGAACAAATAAAGCTATAAAGCGATCCCTCCCCCTGCTTCTTTGCAGAGTAAGGGTCCACAAGTATGGAATGCTATGTGAAATATCAGATTTTGTATTAATGCATTGATCCATTTGGACGAGTTTGTTCCTCTTCATTTATTTTTTAGAAACTTTTTCCTATAAAGAATGTCTCTGAAGGAAGAAGAGAGAGAGAGAGAGAGAGAGAGAGAGAGAGAGAGAGAGAGAGAGAGAGAGAGAGAGAGAGAGAGAGAGAGAGAGAGAGAGAGAGAGGTGTATTGGGGGAAATAAAAACAAAAGATAATTTCTAAAGGACTCTGAACCAGGAATGTCCCCTGAGCCCTCAAAAAGCTATGCCCTCCTTCTTTTGTGATATGCCTAAGGTGCTCTCAAGGAGGAGGAGGAGCCACAAGTAGAGAGTGCTTGATAGTACTGTCAGGCATCCCTGATATTACATTTATAAGAGAGGAGCAAAAAATCATTTCACCACACTTCAGTTCCTGGCCAGCAGGCCAAGCCAAAGTTCTTCAATTTCATGCCTAGCTAGAAGACCCTTTTAGCTCTTTGTAGCTACCCCTGATTCCCTGGCCATCTGCTAGACTCACCTGTTGTTGTTCAGTCATGTCTGATTCTTCACGAGCCCATTTGAAATTTTCTTGGCAAAGATACTGGAGTGCTTTGCCATTGCCTTCTCCAACTCATTTTTACAAGTGAGGAAACTGAAGCAAACGGGGTTAAGTGACTTGCCTAGGATCACCTGGCCAGTAAGTGTCTGAGGCCAGATCTGAACTCAGGAAAAGGAGTCTTCCTGACTCCTGGCCCTCCGTTATATCACCTGGATACCATTAGGTAACTAATCCAATCAGTATCTTTGTTCAAGTTTTCTCATGAAGTATCACTTGTGACCATCTGGGAATCCCAATCATGGATTGAGAATGCTCAAAGAGCATTTACTCCTCGGTGCCTTCATGAACTAGCTGGTCATCTTTCTCTATAGCTGTCTGGCTGCAGATGTAATTGTCCATTTTCAAGGATGAATGCTGCCAGTTTGAACCCCTTGGAAACTTGAGAACAAGAGCCCCTAGATCAAGAGAGAGGGTCCTCAAAGCAGGGAGTGGGAAGCATCCTTTTAAAAAGTCCCTTAGTTATAGGATACCTTGTGCACTCTCTCTCTCTCTCTCTCTCTCTCTCTCTCTCTCTCTCTCTCTCTCTCTCACTCTCACTCTGTCACTCTCTGTCACTCTCACTCTCACTTTCTCTTTCTGCCACTCTGTCATTTTCTCTCTCTCTCTCTCTCTCTCTCTCTCTCTCTCTCTCTCTCTCTCTCTCTCTCTCTGTTACTCTCTGTCATTCTCTCTCACTCTCTCACTCTCACTCTGTCACTCTCTGTCACTCTCACTCTCACTTTCTCTTTCTGCCACTCTGTCATTTTCTCTCTCTCTCTCTCTCTCTCTCTCTCTCTCTCTCTCTCTCTCTCTCTCTCTCTCTCTGGTTGTCTCTCCTCCTTCTCTCTCTCTCTCTCTCTCTCTCATTCTCTCTCTCTCTCTCTCTGGTTGTCTCTCCTCCTTTTCTCTCTCTCTCTCTCATTCTCTCTCTCTCTCTCTCTCTCTGGTTGTCTCTCCTCCTTTTCTCTCTCTCTTACTCTCTCTGTCACTCTCTGTCACTTTCTCTGTCACTCTCTGTCTCTCTCTGTCACTCACTCCCTCACACACACACTCACACCCCTTTGACACTCTGGTTACTATAATTCCCTGAGGCTACTCAGCTCCACGTGTCCCTTTCTTTGGAGCCTCACTATGTGGACAATGAAGGGGATTTTAAAAATGAGTACCTGCACCTTGAGGAGGCTGGGACAAAAAGTGCTCCCAGTATAATGTGCTTTGACAGAATACATGGAGCTCAGTACAGAAAAGGCCTACTTAACAGATTGTCTTTGAACTTGGGTAGCCTCCTAACAGGTTTCGCTTTCATTCTCCTATATGGCAAAAAAATAGACCTGCCTGAGTGACTTCATCACTGTTTTCAATCGGGAGAGGGATGAAGAGTCAGTGGTGGTGCCCAACACCTCCCCAAACACCCCAGAGTTCTTATCTCTCCTTTTTCCATGTCAAGTATAGGCAAGGGCCCTGAATTCCACAAGTTTGTTAGAGAGAAGGGGAGTGCATTCACAATAAACGGAGATAAGGTCTCGTATTTCCTGCAGGGGTAGCTCCCAACAGGCAAGGAGGCACCCCAGGACAATGTGAACACTGGCCTTGCTAAAAGGTTCCCCACTGTCACCCCATTTGAAAATCGAACATCTCTCCCCCTCTCCCCCCAGCCCACAATGGGCTACTGTCCACTGTAGACTTTGAGTCATCATCGTGACTCCACGAATCACAAATATCCTGACCCAATGGAAAAATCACTGCTGTGAGCATCAGAGAATTCAGAGGAGATCCCACCCTTGGCAATGATTACCGGGGCGACCCTGGCACAACACTCCCTTTGTCTTCCTGAGACTTGATTTCCTAGTCTGTAAAATGAGGGCATTGGACAAGGATGGCCTCTGAGGTCTCTTCTGATTTCTATCACACGGAGAATAGACATTCCCGGCATCAGAAGGATATGAGCATTTATGAAAAGTAACAGTTTCCAAATGTGCCTCATTCTGTGTCATCTTCCATCCTCTACCTGTATTTGGCACAGGCAGCTGCCTACCTTGTCTACGCCCAATACTGTCTCTGCATTTCAGTTTTCTCCCTTTCAGTCTTCTATTCACCTTCAAAGAATCTCGTCCCAGGTCTGGGTAGTTGGAGATGTCTGGGATAGAGGAGGAAAAAGAAGAAGGAAAGAGTGACATATTTTCCACACCAATGGGTCTGGGCAGTGGGAAGCAACCTTAGCCTTTGAACAGAGGCAAGGACTTGAATAGCATCTGTGTGCCCAGGACCCGTGTTCCATGGCAAGAACACAAGGAGCCCCTGCCTTGGAGCAGCTTCTATTCAGGGGCAGGAGGCTGGACGGGCTGTGGGGACAATCAGAAGAGCCCCAGCCTGTGGGAGGGGGCTCTTGAGTTAGGCCTGGAAGACGGCGAGGGATTATACGAGGCAGAGGTTAGAGGGATCTCATTCCAAGCAGGCAGGAATAGAGAAGAGCAGACAGGCCAGTTTGGCTGAAGGGTCGAGAAGGGGGCCTGGGGAGAGGGAGGATGCTAATGTGGAAGCAGAGGCTAGAAACATAGTTTGGAAAGTCTGAGTTAATTTGAGAAGAGTGTCAGAAAATTGTCTAGCAACTCAAAGTGGGGCCCAGGTGTGCCACCACATAGCAAAAGAGAAAGAAAATGGAAGAGGAAAGTGGAAGGGGGCAGGGGACAGAGACAGAGACACATGGAGAGAAGAGAAGGGGAGGGGAGAAGAAGAGGGAGGGGAGAGGAAGAAAAAGAGAGAGAAGAAGATGGAGGGGGAGGGAGACCAAGGAGAAGGGAAAGAGAGAGGGGCACTCTTCTCCTTTGGGCATTGATGCTCTAAGCTTGGCTGAGGACCCTGTCTTAAGGGGAGAGGAAGGGAGGGAACAATTTTCTTCCTTTCCAACAGAACAAAACTCTGAGTCACAAGATTGCTCAAGAACTAAGAATTCCTAGCACTTTCCCAGTGACTGTGGGGACAGAAATGACAATGTGTTGATTGAAAACAGACCAACCAAATCTTGCCCTTCCTAACGCCTTGCTGCCACAGGGCAACAGTGACACCCAGTGGTTCCTGCAATTACATACATGTACAAACGAGCCCAGAAGGGACAGATCCCCATCTAAAGGAAATCGTCAAAATTGGGGCTCAAAGGAAGGAGAAACAGGCAATTGGGGTGTGTCTGTGGTCACTGAGGGGATCCTAACCTAGAATCGTCACCCCTTTCTGGGCAGAAATTCTCTGAGGACATCTGCAGTCAAGGAAAGATTCATTTGTTGATTAAACAAGCATCCATTAAGTCCTTACTATTTCCCAAGCACTCTGCAAAGTGATTGGGCAAAAAAGACAAAAATGGAACAGCCCCTACTGCCAGAGAATTTAAATTCCACTGAATGGAAATGACATGGACAAATATAAGAAGATGCAAAATACGGGAAGTTAATACAAAGCCCAACTGATATAAAATAAGGAGATTGGAGTAGATTCTTCTTCTAAGGACCCCGGGATCCTAGGGTCCTAATTTTGTTTGTGGGGTAGAAGTCACTAGCAAATGGGAGGGGGGGGGGATCAGGATAGGCCTCATGCAGGAAATGGAGAAAAAACTCATTCTAAGCCATAAGGGAAGCTAGGGATGCCAAGGCAGCAATGGGAAGGCAGAATATTTCAGACCTGAGGGACAGGCTATGCAAAGACATGGAGATGGGAAATGGACTGTCATGCGTAGTGTACAAACTTAAAGAAGGCCAGCTGGACAGGAACACGGAGTACATAAGAGGGTGATGTGGAATAAACCTGCAAAGGTAGAATGGAACTAGATCATAAAGAGCTTTATGGCAAAAAGGCCAAAGACATCTTTTCCTCTAAAAGCAGTAAGAAGTCTCTAAAGATAATTGAGCTGGGAGGTGACACACAGAGACCTCTGCTCGAAACATCAGATGGGCAGCTGTGTAGATGGTAGATGGGAGAAGGGAGGGACTTGAGGGAGACAAATTAAGAGACTTCCAACAGTCTATGTGAAAGGTAAGAAGGACCTGAAACAATATTAATGGCAAGAAGATGGCAGAACTTGGAAGGCTTGGCCATTGATTCGATATGAGAAGTGACAGAGAGAGAAGGGTTGAGAATGACTTCAGAGCAGAGAACCTGACTGACTGGAAGGATGATAAGAGCTTAAAAGAAATAGAGAGGTTTGTAAGGTTTTGTTGTTGGTATAGCTCTCTGGATGGGCAGCTAGGTTGGGTAAGGGATAGAGTGCCAAGCCTGGAGTCAGGAAGATGTGAGTTCCAATCTGATTTCAGACACTTACTATGTGATCCTGGGAAAGTCACTTAATCTCTGTTTGCCTCAGTTTCCTCATCAGTAAAATGAGGATAATGATAATGCCTACCTCCTGGAGTTGTTTTTGAAGATCAGATGAATTGATCATTATAAAGCACTTTAGCACAGTGCCAGGCATGTGGTGTTTTATAAAGGTTAGTGTATTTATTGTCTATTACTAGTATTGTACTTAGCACAGGTTCTGGCATACAATAAACACTATATAAATGTTAGCTTTCATCATCACGAGGCAGCTAGGTGGCATAGTAGATAGAGTACCATGCTTGGAATCAGGAAGACTCATCTTTCTGAGTTTAAATCTCGCCTCAGCCACTTACTACCTGGGTGATGCTTGGTAAGTAACATAACACTGTTTGCCTCTATTTCCTCATCTGTAAAATAAGCTGAGAGAAGGAAATCACAAGCCACTCCAGTATCTTTGCCAAGAAAACCCCAACTGGAGTCACAAAGAATTGGACAACTGAGCAAAATCATCATCACATTATTATTATTAAAGATAGAAAACTACATCTCTTTTTCTTGCTCCACATAACCTCATTCTTCATATTGGTTTAAAATTTTTGCCCACTTCTCTTCTTCCAAGACAGGGATTGCTTGTATTTATCAAAGTGTTTATTAAAGAAGCAGAGCCTGATAGTGCCTTGAGAAGCCATGGGCATCCACACTGGGCTCCCAACTGGACTCTTGTTTAGTGGATGCCACCACAGCATTCTATCCTTTTTCCATTTTGATTTCTATATCCTGACCTAAAAAATTTTCAATGAGAAGTGAATCTCCAGAGAACACAGCCACTGATGTGCTTTTGAGGAGTATGGCTGTGGGGAGAAACAGCTCTGGGACTCTCTTTCCTATAATGCTTGTGGTCTATTGTTCCTTGCTTGAGAGCATTGTTCATTGGGAGAAATTCCCTGGACTACATTTCCCATAAGACTGTGTGCTTGGCTTGGGAATGTGTTAAGGACTCATTGATGGAGAGTTCTGTACTAGGGAATGAAGACATTTAAAAAGCTGGGTTTCTGGAGGTGTTCGGTTGGCTTAGTCAGAGCCAGGGACTGGAGCAAGAATGATGGCACCCCTCCACCCTCCAGTTGTCCTAGACAAATCCTGATGATCCTGGAGCCAAATGATGAGGCTTTAGCAATTGTGTGTTTATCCCAAGAGGCTTCAGCAGATGTCCCCTATTCCCGGTGAGACTTTCTTCCTTTCCCCCTGAGACAGAGGACAATTAAGCTTACATATGATTTACCAGGAGATCATTAATTCAGTGGCTTCCCTAATCTTCTGGTATGGAAATTAAGGAGACAATTAGATGATCTTCCTGAAGCCTATTGGGGGGAGAGGGGATAGCACTCTGGGTGAGGGATCAGAGAATGATTCCACTGCTGGTTTCTCTCTTGTTCCTTACACTGCTTCTCTGTCTCAATGAAATGCTTGTATTATTGGATTTGTGACTGAATGGTCTTGTAATCGAGTGTTGTTATCAATGGAGACTTAGAGCCAAGGCGGTACAAATTTACCAAAGAGCCCACACTGCCCTTGGGAAAAGTAACAGGTTGCTCAGTGGATAGAGATCCAGTCCTAGAGACTGGCGATCTTAGGTTCAAATTTCACCTCAGAAACTTCCTAGCTGTGTGGTGATGGGCAAGTTACTTACCCCTTGTTGCCTCAGTTCCTCATTTTTAAGAGCTGAAGGAGGAAATTGCAAACCATTCCCCAAATGACTTGGCAAAGAGTTAAATATGCCTAACAACAAAATGGTGACATTACTTGAGGGGCACAAGAAAAGCCAAATGGCTCCACCCCTGACCTGTCACATCCTGAAATTCCATCATGAAAGAGCCATTTCTTTGGACCTTTAGGAGTCCTGTTCTGGATAGGAGAATGCCTTAAGCCCAATCAGCTGACATATCTGCAAGACTGAGTCCATAACCAGGACTGTGTGTTAAATTGGGGCAGCTAGGGAATAGCAGAGAGGAGGAGAGTTGTGAAAGGGGAAGCCAGAGGAGGCCAAAGACAGATTTCATCTACCCCGGTTTTGTTCATGGCTGACACTAGCTTTCACTGAGATTTCCTGTCCTTTGATGCAGCCTCTGATAGGGAATTGGGTAATTTCCCCTACTGCATCAACACCATGTGGAAATATATTGTCAATCGATTATGAAGTGGTCCTTTTTTGCTGGAGCCAACTTTTCCTACTTTTCTCAGGGGACAGCAGCAGCTTTGTCACCCAGCAACAGAGAATGTGCCTGGCCTGAACGAGTTCTTAGAGCCTGTAGATCAGAGATTAGAATACTGTTGTCACTGCTGCTGGCTCTTGAGATAAAGCCTGACACCAGAAACTTCTCAGAATGGGGAAGTTCAGATGTGGGCAGCCCCAAAGGTAGAAAGTACAACCAACCCATGAAATGGGCGGCTGAGAAGAACCGTCTCACCATTTTTCTTCTGTCTGGCACTTTCCTTTCTGGTTTTGTGGTTTTCTTTTACCACATCTTCGTCGTTGGTAGAGATTAGCAATTGGTCTTGTAGATACAGCATGGCGATTAGAGGAGAAGGGAGCAGTTAGGTCTAGCTAGACATTTATCTCCCTAGGAAATGAGGATTGATCGTCCTGGCGTTTCATCTCTGACTCTGATGAAGATGTTCAAGGGAGGGAGAAGAGGGGGACTGTGAGTTCTAGTCCTGATGTGGTCACTAACGTTGGGAAAAGCCTTTTATCCTGGGAATTCGTATAGCCCAATAAGAAAAGTCTGCCCACACAGGCTACTCAGAGACTAACAAAGGACATGCCCTGGGCTTAGCCAAAAGGGCTGTTGCATGAAGCATTTTATTGCCTAGACCCTGGATCTGAACTGCTGAATGCCCCATCAGTACCTCTAGTGACCAGGGAAATTTCTGGGATGTTCCCCTCAAGGCATTGAAGGTAGCATTCAGTTCCAAGTGAACTGTTCCATCTTTATCCTAATTGTTTGGGTATGAGCCAATTTGAAAGATTTACAAGCCCTCAGGGATCACCAAGAATTGGCTAAGCCTCTGAGGATATCTCCAAATTTCTAGATCTGGTTAGCACAGGGTTCTTGACTTTTGTGTGTGTGTGTGTGTGCCATGGGCCCCTTTAACAGTCTGGTAAGGGGGCAGCGAGGTGGCTCAGTGGATTGAGAGCCAGACCTAGAGATGGAAGACCCAGATTCAAATATGACCTCAAACACTTCCTAGATGTGTGATACTGAGTAAGTCATTTAACCCCCATCTGTAGTCCTTACCTCTCTTTTACCTTGGAATGAATACACAGTATTCATTCCAAGACAGAAGGTAAAGGTTTTAAAAAGTGCCAAACCACTTTACAAAATAATGTTTTTAAGTAAAATATATAGAATTACAAAGAAAATTAATTATATTAAGATAGCAAGGCAACACATTAGATAAAGCATTGGACTTGGGATTAGGAAGACCTGAATTCAGACAACTAGTTGTCAGAGCAGGTTATTTTTAAGTTCAGCGAGCCTCAACTGTCTCATCTGTAAAATGGGGATAATAATGGTACCTACTTCCAAAGGTTCTTATGAAGAAAAAATGAGAGCCATAAAGCTACAAATTCCAGCAGTTGTCTTCATTCTATAAAGCCATAAATTCAAGCTATTATTATTATTATATCAAAACACAATTATAAAAAATATTTTTTAAAAAACAAGCTGATGGACCCCATGCTCATAACCCCCTTTGTGCTAACCCATAGCTTAAAGCTTCTTGATCTGTTCTGATGTGATCCTACTCTGCTCTAAACTACTTTGGGTGTTTATTTGTTAAACAGTAACTGTCTCTTTTCCTTTTAGTCATTGTGAGTCACTTTTCAGTTATAGCTGACTCTTTGTGATTCCGTTTGGGATATTCTTGGCAAACATCCTGGAGTGGTTGGCCATTTCCAGATGAGGACGTGCCCAGGGCCACCCAGCTAGAAAGCTAGAAAGCGTTAGAGGCCAGATTTGAACTCAAGAAGATAAGTCTTCCTGATTCCAAGCCGTACACTCTGCTCAAGTTGCATGGTATGGATTCTGCTGTAAGCATCTGAGTAAATGGCGATTAGGAGTATCCGAAGTGGTACTTGGGCTGGGTGTACCTGAAAACTAAATAGGATTGGGGTAAATGGTCGAAAATAAGATGAATCAACAGACAGACAACTCATCAACATTTATTAAACACCAGCTATGTGCCTTCCAGTTATCTCCATGTTCTGGCTGTTGGAATCTCCTTAAAATTGAAAGCACATTGGCTGGGGAAGCAGAGACCCAGGGGAGAGAGGGGAGAGTGAGCCCTGAGGTGTTAAAAGGAAATGTTGGGATTTCTTTTCTTCCTATACCTTTGAAATGAATCCCCCTTGCAGAGTGGAATGAGCAGAGCCAGGAGAATATTATACACAGGGACTGCAACATGGAGGGATGATCAAATGTGATTGACTTTGCTACTAGCAGCAATGCAATGATCCAGGACAATTCTGAGAGACTTATGGGAAAGAACACCATCCACACCCAGAGAAAGAACTGTGGGAGTAGAAATGCAGAAGAAAACGCATGATTTATCTCTTAATTATAAGGGTATAGTCTTTTGGGTTTTGTTTTTAAAAGATTATTACAAAAATGAACATTATGGAAATAGCGATTGAGTGATAATACATGTATTACCCAGTGCAATCCTAGGCAGCTCTAGAAGGGGGAAGGAAGAGGGGAGGGGGAGAATAAGAAACATGTAACCAAGGAAAAATATTTAAAAATTAAAAAGACAAACATTTAAAAATAAATAAAATGAACGTCTCTTTGTAAAGTTATTTGGTACTAATTGTTTAAATGGAACTGGGTCTCTAGTTATTGCTGGTTAACAAAATGGAGTCTCAGAGCAAAGGCTTTTGAGAAGAAACATGCCAAACCCTCAGGGACAGTTGATCCCTGGGGATGGGGGTGGGGCGCGGGATTGATGTAGTCAGCCTAGCTCTGGAATAGTGAACCCTGAGCATATTAACAAAACCAGGAACTACTGAAAGCTACACAAGGAACTATTTGAGTCCATCAGAGCTCAGGACTAAGTGACTTCTGGTTTCTTTCTTGGATAAGCTGAGTATATATCTCACCTGGAAAACAGTTATCAATGAAAAGTCAAAACCACTCATGAACTGCCCCTGCAGCTGCCTCCTTTCATTGGAGTGGGAGTGATGATAGGGAACTAGGAGTCCAGGTCTTACATACTCTGACAGAGAGGGTCATAGACATAGACTGATTGGTTTTCCTTAACTGTTTTTCTTTGTCACAAAGGAAGGCTCACTAAGTGATGTTATGGGAGGGAGTATATCTGGAAATGATGTAGAGTAAGTGGCATCAATAAAACTTCTTCTTTAAGAGGAAGAAGAGAGAAGGGGAAATGGGGGGGGGGGGAAGAAAAAGGAAGAAGAGGAACAAAGCATTCCTTTGTCCAGTTCCTAGAGGGAAAAGAAATGCTTCACTAAGCCCCAAAATTTTTATTTGTAATCATAGCAGCAGAATTTCATTTGGGGGAACCCTCCTCCATTTCCTTCAATCTAGTCTTTTATGGCAAGACCTCTAAGTCCATCACTGTCCTCTCGTCTATTTGTATATGCTATCTAGCTATCAAAGTCCTTCCTGTTCATCTCTACAGCATACCACCCCATATGTCATTCCCTTCCCACCACACCCCCTTTTACTATCTTCTTTATATATTGCTTTCTGCCATTAAAACATCTGTTTTTTGACAGCAGTCTTGATTGCCTAGCTCTTAACGCAAGGCTTAACATATAGTAATTCCTTTCTTCCTTCCTTCCTTCCTTCCTTCCTTCCTTCCTTCCTTCCTCCCTCCCTCCCTCCCTTCCTTCCTCCCTCCCTCCCTTCCTTCCTCCCTCCCTCCCTTCCTTCCTCCCTTCCTTCCTTCCTTCCTTCCTTCCTTCCTTCCTTCCTTCCTTCCTTCCTTCCTTCCTTCCTTCCTTCCTCCCTTCCTTCTGTTCTCTTCTCCATTTTTTCTTTGCAAACTGAAGGAGACAGTAGAGAGTTGAAACAGTGGGGTTATACGAGGTCTCTATTCCTTGGCACCATCATCACCTTTCAATAGGACCCCATGACACTTAGCAGTCTGATACTGTAAAAACTGAGGTCTTGGAAATGATCTTAGAAGTCTTCCAGGCCAATTTTCCATCCAAAGTAGAAATCTTTATGGCAAAATAAAATAGTTATTACATTTACTTAAGTAGCTTGTTTCTGTTTAGATAGCGTGCCCTGGGTGTACAAAAGCAGCAAGAAGTTAATTTAAGGTTGTCCTTGGTTACTGCTTTTATTTCATAATGCATGCCTGCAACCAGGACTGAATTTACTGTTCTTTACTGTTTATAGTTTAGAAATAGATAAGGTTTATTCTTAATCAAAACAGTGCTATAAAATACAGTGTGAAATCTTGATTTTTTTACAACAGCTTTCTGCATAGTTCACATTATAATTAACTATCCAGAGACTGGAAGGAGAATTTAGCTGGAAACTTGGACCAGGGCCAGTAGCTTAAGAGAGCTCCCCCAGACCTGTGGGTGGCAGTCTTGGAAGATGTATGAGAAGTAAAGTGATCCCATCTAACCATCTGATGCTAGATTAAGTAGGGTGCAAAGAAGCAGATTGAGAAATGACATGTGATGTCTAGAGCAGATAATCTTGCTGCTGCTATATAAAATTTGAAATAACCTATAGCTCTTTGCCTCCCTGAGAGTAGGGGTTGCTTTCCAGCGAGGGGGATGCTACAGAATTCTAAAGAGCAACAGCCATCTTTTAAAAAATCTATTATCTAATTTTATCCTTTCAACAATCCTAAAAAGTAGCTGCTATTATTAGTTCCATCTTACAGATAAGGAAACTGAGGCAGGGAGTAAGCAATTTGCCCAGGGTCACATAGCTGATAAATTGTTTTCCTATTCTGAAATTTGACTTGAACTTAAGACTTCCTGACTCCAGGCCCAGCATTCTATACACTTTACTATTTAGTTGTTGGCATCAATTGCTTTAAGGAGAAACAGTATGACAAGAGGGTATCATTCATTTTAGAATTAGATTATCTGAGCTCTGACACTAGCTCTGTGACCCTGGGCAAATTATTTAACTTCTCTAAGCTTTAGTTTCCTCCTCTGTAAAATGGGGATAATAAAATTCCCATTACCTATCTCCTGGGGCACAGGTGAGCAAAAATGCTTTATAAATGTGAACTTTTATCATTATACCTGACGTAGTTTTCTTTTATATCTCCCTGGATGGCTTGCTGTTCTTGACATTTTGCTACCTGGCTTTATAGGATGATGGCATATTGTTTGTTGGAAAGTGTAGACTTCTCTCACTTCTTTATAATAGAATTCTTCCAGGTTATTAACTCTTATTGATAGCTCAATCCTTGGTAAACTACAAGGTGGACCATTACATGTGCTCAGAGATAGGTGGCCAATAGTGGGAAGTCAGTCATATGATTAATGCTCATTCTAGAAGTCAGTTTACCCAGCTTCCAGCATGCAAGTATATAGGTCAGCATTGGCAAAGTATTGGCATGAGTGCCCAGCTGGCACAGGGGTTGGGGGTGACCCTCTGTTCCTCCTCTTCCCATTGCCTGAGGACATTTTTGCATGTCCCTCCTCTCTGTCCAAGGGCCCAAAGTGAGCAATTCCTCCCTCCACTCTCTAGGGTAATGTGGGAGGCTCATAGGCAGGTTTAAGTTACAGTTTGGGCATGGGATCTTCAAAAGGTTCACCAATGCTGTGAAATAGAGAACTGTCCTAGAGGGATGTGAGATGATACAACCCACCTAGGAACTCCTCAGGGCCAGTAAAGCATAAACCCCTTGGTTTATAAGGGAAAAAAATTACTTTATAATGAAAGTAAGGGGAACTGGTAGGTAAGACCCTCTCACTCTTAAAACTAAGCTCCACCCAACTTCTATACCTCCTGAAAAAGGAGTGTTCTTCTTTCTCTTCTCTGGACCCTGCCTACAGCTCCCTGATCTTACCTAGAAAACCCCACAACTATCTGACTCTAAACTAATCTATTTACTCTGGATTAACAAAAGAGGGGAAAAGGAAAGCCTGGGATTGGCTGTAATATATAACCCAAAGTCCTAGATGACAATCTTTGGATTACCTTAGCCCAAGAGGATTTCTGGCAGATGAATAACTTGCAGATGATCTCTGTACTCAGGGAAATGGTTTACTCCAAAGCAGACTCTCAACCAAGGAGTCACAAATCTCTCCATAAGATTTAGGACTTCCAAGGGAAACTCTGTCAGAGCAAAAACACCTCCTTCCAGCTTGGTGGAGATCAGGGCAGAGAGTCAATGACAGTTGTCAATAAAATTCCCACAAACGTTCTCTCCTTTTCAGAATCCTCTCCCAGGGCTTGTATCCAAATTCCTTTCTTCTCCTCTTATAGCTAATCCCTAAAATTACTCTACCCCTAATTTATATTCCTACAGCTGATATAGGTGAACAGCTGAAAAGTGTAACTGGCAGAGTTTTACTCAAACACACACACATGCATAAACAAACACAACAAAACATGTCCAAAACTGAATTCATCATCTTTGCCCCCAAATTCTCTCCTCTTCTCAAATTCCCTACTACAGCCAAAAGCCCCATCATCTTCCCCCCAATCCAGACTCATAACCCAAGTGTCACCGTAGACTCCTCACTCCTCACTCGATCTTTTCTCCCACATTTAATCTGTTGCCAAATCCTGTTGTTTCTACCTTGCTGATAATTTCTTTTCTACAACTCCTTCTCTCCCTATGGTGCAGGTCCTCATCACCCCATGCCTGAGCCCATCACAGTAACCTTCTGGTTGGTCTCCCTGCCTCAAGTAGCTTCCTATTCCATTTCATCCTCCTCTACTCAGGATCCTCTTCAAAATCGGGGGTAATAGATAATAGCACCTCCCTATTTAATAAACTCAAGTTCTTTCCTGTCACCTCCAGAATCAGCTATAAAACTCTTTGGCTACTAAAGCTCTTTATAATGGGGCTCCATCCTACCTTTCCAGTCTTCTTCCCCCGCCCCCACTTGCCCCACAATCCAGTGATATGGGCCTCCTTTGATGTTCCCCACACAAGATACTTCATCTGTGGGCATTTCCCCCAGCTGTTCTCCATGCCTAGAATCCTCTCCCTCTGCATCTCCACCTGAATCTTCCCCAGCTTCTTTCAAACCTCAGCTCAAATCTCCTCTTCCCCATGGAAGCTTTGTCTGTAATGACAAAACAATAGGTGATAATAGAAATGCAATGAATGGGAGAAATAGCTAAATAGATTGTGATATATGGACATAGTGGATTGAATTACATTATTAGAAATGACAAATATTGGAAATATAAAAAGGGAAATATATGAAGTGAGAAGAAAAGAGAGTAAGAATAAGACATACCATGGCTACATTAAAAAAATAACAGCCACAACAAAGTCAAGGGCAAAAAAGTAACCAAGTAGACCCAATCCAAAGGGAACTCAAAAGCAGAGATGTTTATATCAGCATGCATGTACAATTCACACATTTTTATACAAATTATAAACAATGTGGAGTTTGTGGTTTTACACATTTCTTGGTTTGTTTATTTAAATGTTTTTTTTTTTGTTGTTGATGATGGCTACTGACTATATCATAAAAATGTTTTAAACCATCCCACACACCCATTATAAAGACTAAGTTGGACTCCAATGACAAGATGTGAGAAGACACCTCCAACCTACTCCTTCATGGAGGTGGAAGGCCCATAGGCGTGTTCAGATCATTTTAATGTCTCAGTCAGTTATGCTGACTTTTTTTCCTTCTCCAAAAAATACTATTTGTTATATAGGATGGCTCTGGGAGGGGTAGGGAGAAGAATACATGGGATATTATGGTGGTGCAAGAAATAGAAAATATGATTAAAAACATTTAAAAAAAGAGAAAGTTCAGAGTGGGGATACAGACAAGAAGGACAGAGAGCCCAATGGATAAATCTGAAATGTGTTTTTTAAAAGCTATAGTTGAGATTCTGTTTCATATGGAATTCTCTTTTCTGTTCTTTGGATAAAGGCTCATATTTGTCAATGGTTGTCAATGTTCATAATAAAAATAAAAGAGAATTTAAAAGAAAAATGGGTTAGGAACAACGTAGGTGTAGCTGATAGTGATGATTATTAAGGAGCAGGGAGTAAGGTACAGAGAAAGTAGCTTCTGAGTCTCACAATCATAGAGATTCCTAGTAGAGCCAGACCATGATAGAGTGCCACACCCTTCTTAGAAGTAAATGCAATGCTGCTTGATTATTAATCCCTGAGAAAGCAGTACAGCCACGCCTCACTTTATGGTGCTTCACTTTATTGTGCTTCACAGGGTTTGTGTTTTTTTACAGGTTTGTGGCAACCCTGCATTAAGTCCAGCAGTAACACTTTTCTGCTCAGATTGTATCCCTGTGTCACATTTTGACCATTCCCATTCTCATAATACTTCAAACTTTTTCCTTATTATTCTATCTGTAAGGTTCATTTGTGATTAGTGATCTTTGACATTCCTACTGTAATTATTTCAGGGCACGTTGAACCTCACTTGCTAAATGTTGGGTGTGTTCTGAGCACTGCACCAACCAGCTGTTCCCTGTTTCTCTCTCTCTCTCTCTCTCTCTCTCTCTCTCTCTCTCTCTCTCTCTCTCTCTCTCTCTCTCTCTCTCTCTCTCTCTCTCTCTCTCTCTCTCTCTCTCTCTCTCTCTCTCTCTCTCTCTCTCTCTCTCTCTCTCTCTCACCTCTCCCTCTCTCTCTCCTCTCCTTCAGCCTCCCTATTCCATGAGACCCAATGATATTGAAATTAGGCCAATTCAATGTCCTGTCAATGGCTTTTAAGTGTGCAAGTGAGGGGAAGAGTCAATGGTTGTGCCAAACTTCATCGCTGTCTTATTTTAAGAAATTGCTACAGTCTGGGGTGACTGTTGCCTTCAATCAGCGGCTGTCAACAATCAAGATAAAACCCTCCATCACAGATACCTTAAACACCTCAATGAAGGCTCAGAAGATGGTTAGCATTTATTTTTTTTTAGCAATAAAGTATTTTTATTTGACATTTTTTATTTAATTAATTTAGAATATTTTTCCATGGTTACATGATTTATGTTCTTTCCCTTCCCTCTTCCCACCCTCCCATAGCCAACAAGCAACTTCACTGGATTTTACATGTGTCATTGATCAAGACCTATTTCCATATTATTAATATTGGCATTAGGGTGATCACTTAGAGTCTACATCCCCAGTCATATCCCCATCAACCCATGCAATCAAACATAAGTTTTTCTTCTGTGTTTCTATTTCCACAGTTCTTCCTGTGACTGTAGATAGCATCCCTTCTCATAAGTCACTGGATCATGCTTTGCTGCTAGTAGAGAAGTCCATTACATTCGATTGTACCACAATGTATCAGTCTCTGTGTACAATGTTTTCCTGGTTCTGCTCCTCTCGCTCTGCATCACTTCCTGGAGGTTGTTCCAGTCTCCATGGAATTCCTCCACTTTATTATTCCTTTGAGCACAATAGTATTCCATCACCAACCTATACCACAATTTGTTCAGCCATTCTCCAATTGAAGGGCATCCCCTCATTTTCCAATTTTTGGCCACCACAAAGAGCACAGCTATGAATATTCTTATTCTTGTACAAGTCTTTTTCCTTATTATCTCATTGGGGTATAAATCCAGCAGTGGTATGGCGGGATCAAAAGGCAGACAGTCAATAAAGTATTTTAAAATTCAGTTATGCACCTTTTTTTTTAGACATAACACTATTATACACTTACTAGACTACAGTATAGTATAAATATAACTTTTATATATACTTGGAAACTAAAAAATTGGGAGATCTTCCTTTATTGCAGTGGTCTGGATCTGAACCTGTAGTATCTCTGAGGTATATCCATAAAAGTAAGGAGACAGGGGATATGTGGGTAGAGGCATAGCAGGCATCCATTTCCCTGTCCTGACTTTTTTTTTAAACCCTTAACTTTTGTCTTCAAATCAATACCTTCTGTGTATTAATTCCAAGGAGGAAGAGCAGTAAGGGCTAGGCAATGGGGTTAAGGTACTTGCCCAGGGACACAGCTAGGCAGTGTCTGAGGTCAAATTTGAATGTTGGACTTCCCATCTCTGGTCCTGGCTCTCACTCCACTGAGCTAGCTGCCTCCTGTCCTGACTTTTGTTAAAGGCAAGGGACACTGGAAGTCTGGGGCCATGTTAGTTACAGAGACTTGAGTCACATTTGAGATCATGTACAGATATATATGTCCAACTCATTACCAACTACTTCAAAAGTGCCATGAAATCTGTCTGCATCTGAGAGACCCATTCATCTTTAAATCTTTAAAAATTCAACTTGGAAACCAAAGAGTGTTGCAAAGAAGCCCAGAAACATCTAAGCAATCAGGAGGCAAGCCACTTCCCACCAAATGCATCATCTCTTCGTTATCTTGCTCTCCTAGTCTACCCCAGTGGATTTGGCCATGTCTTTTGTGTATCCACTATCTAGAACTTTAGGAATCAGAGAAACTCAACATCTCATCCGAAAGCACAGAGAATCTTTCCAACTGAATATATGACCCCAGGCTGTGAACGTCCCAGATTGTTGTTTAGTCATTCAATTGGGTCCCACTCATGGTGACTCTAAAGACCATACTGTCCATGGGGTTTTTAGGGCAAAGATACTGGGCTATAAGGGGGGTTTCAAGGATGACTAGTATCTCTGGTGTGAGGGTCCATGGGGCCTTTTTCTGGGTTGCTGTGCCTCCACCTTTGGTGTTGGCTTTTCACCCTACTCTCTCACCTGTGGCTCTGAGAATCTGTAGCATACATCAGGGCTTCACCCAACAAGCCAACTAAATGAAGTAATGGGTAACTGGAAGCCTCAAACCTGGTGGTAATTAGAGGGAAGTCTACTCCAAGCAGGTGAAGCCTTCTCTCTGTAGAAGGGGCAGTTGAGGGCATCAGGAGCAAGCACTGCAGAGCCCTTAGAGCCTGGGTAGACACTGAAGAAGCCAAAGTCATCCACTTCACCCTGAGCCATTACCAGTTGGCACGACTTTTGTCTTGCCACTGAACTTGGATGACTGTCAAAGAATGAGGCTGACAAGTCTGTGTAATTCTGTCTTACTTCAATCTAATTTATTCCAAGACTCAAAAGGCATAGCCTGTGATGTCATTTTGGTCTTCTTTTAGTACTAAGGACATCAACCACTGGAGTAGCTTGCCATTGTCTTCTCTAGGGGATTAAGGCCAACAAAAGTTAAGTGATTTTCCCAGTGAATATCTGAGGCTGAATTTGTACTCTAGTCTTCCTGACTCCAGGCTTGGTGCTCTATCCACTGAACCATCTGATAGCTTCTTCCTGGTTTTCTACCTCTTCTCTTCCTCAGGCAGGACTTAACTCACAGTGGTTAGAGTATGAAGTCTTCCCCTTGGTACTGGCTGGGTCCCTTGGCTCTCAAATGCATTGCCCTTCCTGGAACAGATAGAGACCATCAAAGGAGTTCAGAATGGTTGGAAAACATGGAGCAAGACTGTGGGTCTGGGTGAATGATCATCAAGAAGTGGAAGAAGAAGACAACCTTTGTCTGAGACTGTTTCCAGAGAAGAACCAATGTGGAACAATACAAAGAATGCTGAGATTGGAATTTAAGGTTCTGGGTTCAAATGCAGATTTTCTATGTCTTAACCCTGTGGTTTCAGGCAAGTGGCTTAAACTCTCTAGACCTCAGTTTCCTCATCTGTAAAATGTAGGGGTTGGAAGTTACTTTCAGCTCTAGATCTATGATCTCTATCCCCATGATCTTTCATTTTGCCTTTCAGGATTCTTCTCTGCTCCAACCTCTTCCCTCTCTGATGGAAATTCATTACCAATTAATTGTTCCTAATGGATGTGGGGCAGCTAGGTAGAAGATAAGGTGCCAAGCTAAAGGTAGGAAGGACCTGGGTTCAAATTTGGCCTCAGACACTTTCTAGCTGTGTGACCCTGGCCAAGTCACTTCCCCCATTGCCTTGCCTTTGCTACTCTTCTATCTTAGAATTAATTCTGAGAGAAAAAGTAAGGGTTTTTAAAAAATGAATGGCCCCATTATGTCATGGAGATTCAGTAATCATTTGCTTTATTCCAGTTAGGGCAAGTACTTTCTTCACAACAACCCTGTGAGGTAAGTAGGACAAATATTATTATCCCTATTTTTCAAATCAGCTGGGTGGCACAGTGGACCAGATTTGAACTCAAGTCTTCCTGAGTCCAGGCCAGGTGCTCTCACCACTCTACCACCTAGCTACTGGTAACTAATAACAGATAAAATTTCTAGAGCACATTAAATTTGCAGAGCAAACTTGAAGATGTTTTGAGATCCAATGACACGTGAGGATAGGTGCTAAACCCATTTCACAGATGGGGAAATTTCTCCAAGATCACTGAGCCAAACTCGAAAACAGGATTAGACTCATTTCTTCCTCTGTAAAAGACCCTCAGCTCTTACTGCCTCTTGGGTCTGCCACTCAGTGCAACTGGTCCCTGGAGCTGCCCCTGCTTTAGAAAATAACTGGAAGGAGCAGATCCCCTGGAAGGGAGAAACAAAAGCAGGTCCTTGTTTTTTAGTTCTTTATCTCTCTCTTACTCCCGGCCGGGGTGGGGGGGAGGGGAGGGAGGTCATGGAGATATTTTTAGCTACTCTGAGGGAACAGTTGTCTAACTGTATTTCCATCACTCCACACTGTGAACTCCCGGTGTGCCAACTCCTCTCCCCACCCCCCGGGCTCCGCGGGACTTAAAAATTTGCGTTGTTTTTCACAGGGGTCAAGACCAGAACACTGGATTTTAATACATTTGTGGGGGATGGCTTGAATTTATTTATTTAGCGTTTACTGGAGGAGTTAGAGGCGCTTGGATCGGGGATGTAAATTTATGTAAATATGATGCAAATCAGGCCACTGAGATGAACGGAAGAAAAAAATCTGGTAGCCCTAGTCTGTGCCATCTGTTCCCTTCCTATTCCTTCCCACCCTTCCCTTCACACTCCATCCCTCCACTCCTCCTCTTCTCTAACCAACTTTGAGGCTTATTTCCAATGACTGAGGAAAAAGTGAGGGAAACAAGGCCTGTCCAGGGTTTTTAACTGTCCTGACCAAACACATCAGTTCTCCATTGCTCCCTGTCTTAGTAGGGAAGATGTCGGGAGGCGCAGCAATAGCGGCATCAGCGTCCATCCTGGTCTGAGGGTCCCAATGTCTCAGCCACAGGCCTGGGAAGTTGGGAGAAGAGACATAATGGAGGGACAGAAAATCCTGGAAGCTGCAGTTGCTGATGGGAAACCCTTTCCCCAGAACTTCCTAAGAGGTAAAAGGTAGAATAGTGCAGTGGTTTCCAACGTGGGGACTGTTGAACCCCGTGATGGTAGGAGAGACCCTGGAATGATTTCAGAAGGGTCACAGAGCATCATTTGCAAATCTACCAATAAGCAAACACAATTCTGGAGCCTAATTGGCTCCCGCATTAATATAGTACCCCGTTTTTATATGTATGTTCCAATGAGTAAAATGAAAATTCATTTAAAAAGTGTTATTCGACATGTATAACCCAGATGGAATCTCGGGCCAGCACAGGAGGGTTGGAAGAGACAGGAAGGAAGGGAGGGAGGGAGATAAGTTTGATCATATAAATTAGGAAGGAAATTTCTGTGGAAATTTGTTATTCATGTAATTTGTAAAAGAGAAAAATTTTAATATGAAAAAATAATAAAAAGTGTTATTTAATTCCCACTTCTTTTTGTCAATGTTTATTTTCTCAGTCCACCTCTACCAGTAGCAGGACTTCTATAATGTGAGCATCTCTGAAATAATTTTATATTAAGTAAGTCTTTATTCTCAAATGAAGTTGTCTGAATAAAATGGAAATCTGTTTTGTGTGATAATACAGGTAGAACCCAGATTGAACTACTGGCCAGCTCCTGGAGAGGGAGGGAAAAAGAGAGGGAGACAATTTGGATTGTATAAACTTTGGAAAACTCATATGGAAATTTATTTTAAAATAAAATGAAGTTGTTACTGCTCAGTAGTAAGAATTGGAGTCAAGACCTGGTTCAGGTATTGACTCTGTTTCTCCTGCCCATGTGACATTGGTCATGACTCTCAATCTCGGAGCCTCCAGTACTTCGGGGACATAGTATGTGAATCGTGTAGTCAACAAGCCTTTATTAAGCACCTGTGAGTTAGGTGGGGCTCGATGCTGAGCTTAGAGTCAGGAACTCATCTTCCTAAGTTCAAATCTGACCTCAGACACTTACAAGCTGAGTAGCCTGTTTGCCTCAATTTCCTCATCTATAAAATAAGTGGAGAATGGCATGGCAAACCACTCCAAGAGTCTTTGCCAAGAAAATCCCAAATGGGGCCATAAAGAGTTGGACATGAGAGAAACAACTGAACAATAATGACAAAACATAGCAGGCATTATTAAGCATCGAGGACAGAAATGTGAAAAAAGAACCCAGTCCCTGTCTGCAAGAAGGTAACAATCTAATGGGGGAAAATGACCCACTAAAAGAAGCTGAAAGCAATGGAGGGAGTATATGGAAGATCCTCCTCTTGGGGCATTTCAAGGGAGGCTAATCTGAGGAGTGCCAGCTGAATGAAAAGGGAAATGAAGATCGGCTGGTCTGGGAGCCTCATCAAATGGAAGCTTTAGAAAGATCTTTGCTGTGCCCTCCAGTCCTACCATCAGAGGGACAGGTGGTACTGAGCAGCAAGTACCAACACTGTTGCAGGCTTGAAAGAGGAGGAGTTTCCAATTAGGGAGTGTTGGGGGGGGGCTGTAGGGTAACCTAAAAAGGTAGGTTGGAACCTGATTATTAGGGGCTTTCAACATTAAATAGAAATGTCTGTATTTTGTCAAGTTTCTATACTTGAGGACTATCCATTTGTCACTTTTATGGAGGATAGATTGGAAAGGTGGGGACCAATTGGGAGGCTTTGGAAGAGTCTAGGTGAGGAGTGATAAGGACCTGAATTAGGGTGACTGTAAGGGGACTGGAGAGGAAAGGAGCAGGTGTTGGAAATGTTGAGAAAGTCAAATGTTTTACCTCACCAGGACTAGAAGTAGCTTCAGAAAACAAAGTTCTGGCAAGCCATCCCTGATGTAGAGTAGCTTAGCTAACATTTGCCACCAGCAGTTGGTTGCCCTTTGGTTGGTTGGTTGGTTGGTTGGTTGGTTGGTTTTTTTTTTAACATTATTTTATTTGGTCGTTTTCATACATTATTCACTGGAAACAAAGATCGTTTTCTTTTCCTCCCCTCCCCTTCCCCCCCCCCCCTTTCCCTCTCCCATAGCCGACGCATGATTCCACTGGTTATCACATGTGTTCTTGACTCGAACCCATTTCCCTGTTGTTGGAATTTGCATTATAGTGTTCATTTAGAGTCTCTCCTCAGTCTTATCTCCTCCAACCCTGTAGTCAAGCAGTTGCTTTTCATCGGTGTTTTTACTCCCACAGTTTATCCTCTGCTTGTGGGTAGTATTTTTTTTTAGATCCCTGCAGATTGTTCAGGGAAATTGCATTGATACTAATGGAGAAGTCCATCACCTTCGATTGTACCACAATGTATCAGTCTCTGTGTATAATGTTTTCCTGGTTCTGCTCCTTTCGCTCTGCATCACTTCCTGGAGGTTGTTCCAGTCTCCATGGAATTCCTCCACTTTATTATTCCTTTTAGCACAATAGTATTCCATCACCAACATATACCACAATTTGTTCAGCCATTCCCCAATTGAAGGGCATCCCCTCATTTTCCAATTTTTGGCCCCACAAAGAGCGCAGCTATGAATATTCTTGTACAAGTCTTTTTGTCCATTATCTCTTTGGGGTACAAGCCCAGCAGTGCTATGGCTGGATCAAAGGGCAGACAGTCTTTTATCGCCCTTTGGACATAGTTCCAAATTGCCCTCCAGAATGGTTGGATCAATTCACAACTCCACCAGCAATGAAAATGTCCCCACTTTGCCACATCCCCTCCAGCATTCATTACTTTGCATAGCTGTCATGTTAGCCAATCTGCTAGGTGTGAGATGATACCTCAGAGTTGTTTTGATTTGCATCTCTCTGATTATAAGAGATGTAGAGCACTTTTTCATGTGCTTATTAATAGTTTTGATTTCTTTGGCTGAGAACTGCCTGTTCATGTCCCTTGCCCATTTGTCAATTGGAGAATGGCTTGATTTTTTGTACAATTGATTTAGTTCTTTATAAATTTGAGTAATTAAACCTTTGTCAGAGGTTTTTATGAAGATTGTTTCCCAATTTGTTGCTACCCTTCTGATTTTGGTTACGTTGGTTTTGTTTGTACAAAAACTTTTAAATTTGATGTATTCCAGATTATTTATTTTGCATTTTGTAACTCTTTCTAATTCTTGCTTGGTTTTGAAGTATTTCCCTTCCCAAAGGTCTGACATGTATACTATTCTGTGTTCGCCTAATTTTCTTATAGTTTCCTTCTTTATGTTCAAGTCATTCATCCATTTTGAATTTATCTTGGTGTAGGGTGTGAGGTGTTGATCTACGCCTAATTTTTCCCATACTGTCCTCCAATTTTCCCAGCAGTTTTTATGAAATAGTGGATTTTTGTCCCAAAAGCTGGGATCTTTGGGTTTGTCATATACTGTCTTGCTGAGGTTGCTTGCCCCCAGTCTATTCCACTGATCCTCCTTTCTGTCTCTTAGCCAGTACCAAATTGTTTTGATGACCGCTGCTTTGTAATATAGTCTGAGATCTGGGACTGCAAGACCCCCTTCCTTTGTATTTTTTTTCATTATTTCCCTGGCTATCCTTGATCTTTTGTTCTTCCAAATGAACTTTGTTATGGTTTTTTCTAAATCAGTAAAAAAAAATTTTGGAAGTTCCATGGGTATGGCACTAAATAGATAGATGAGTTTGGGTAGGATGGTCATTTTTATTATATTGGCTCGTCCTACCCATGAGCAGTTAATGTTCTTCCAATTGTTCAAGTCTAGTTTTAGTTGTGTGGAAAGTGTTTTGTAGTTGTGTTCATATAGATCCTGTGTTTGTCTCGGGAGATAGATTCCTAAGTATTTTATTTTGTCTTGGGTAATTTTGAATGGGATTTCTCTTTCTAGTTCTTGCTGCTGAGCTGTGTTGGAATTATATAGAAATGCTGATGACTTATGTGGGTTTATTTTGTATCCTGCAACTTTGCTAAAGTTGTTGATTATTTCAATTAGCTTTTTGGTTGAATCTCTAGGATTCTTTAAGTAGACCATCATGTCATCTGCAAAGAGCGATAATTTGGTCTCCTCCTTGCCTATTTTGATGCCTTCAATTTCTTTTTCTTCTCTAATTGCTACTGCTAGTGTTTCTAATACAATGTCAAATAATAGAGGTGATAATGGGCATCCTTGTTTCACTCCTGATCTTATTGGGAATGCATCTAGTTTATCCCCATTGCAGATGATATTAGCTGTTGGTTTTAGATATATACTGTTTATTATTTTTAGGAATGACCCTTCTATTCCTATGCTTTCTAGTGTTTTTAGTAGGAATGGGTGTTGTATTTTATCAAAGGCTTTTTCTGCATCTATTGAGATAATCATGTGGTTCTTGTTGGTTTGCTTGTTGATGTGGTCAATTATGTGGATAGTTTTCCTAATGTTCAACCAGCCCTGCATCCCTGGTATAAATCCTACTTGATCATGGTGGATGACCCTTCTGATCACGTGCTGGAGTCTTTTTGCTAGTATCCTATTTAAGATTTTTGCATCTATATTCATTAGGGAGATTGGTCTGTAATTTTCTTTCTCTGTTTTTGGCCTGCCTGGTTTTGGAATCAGTACCATGTTTGTGTCATAAAAGGAGTTTGGTAGAACTCCCTCTTTGCTTATTATGTCAAATAGTTTGTATAATATTGGGGTTAACTGTTCTCTGAATGTTTGATAGAATTCACTGGTGAATCCATCAGGCACTGGGGATTTTTTCTTAGGAAGTTCTGTGATGGCCTGTTGGATTTCTTTTTCTGATATGGGATTATTTAAGAAAACTATTTATTCTTCTGTTAGTCTAGGCAATTTATATTTTTGTAAATATTCATCCATATCGCCTAGGTTGGTATATTTATTGCCATATAGTTGGGCAAAGTAGTTTTTAATGATTGCCTTAATTTCCTCTTCATTGGAGGTGGTTGGTTGGTTTTTAAAGCCATAGCAACTCATGAAATCTTTGTGCTGAGGCCCAGAGAGATTGTAAGCATCACTGGTGAAGGGATGGATGTCCTTCATGGCCAATATGTACCTGACAGGAGTGAAAGGCCAGAGCAAAGCCACAAAGTGCCATATTTGGTTTCAGGGAGCAATGGACTAGGCACTCGTGAAATCCCTTGTAGGTGTTGTTCCCACAATCAGGGAGACAGGGCTGTTGGGTTGTAGGAGTAGGCAGGAAGCAGCTGTTGCAAATAACCTTAATGAGGGCATCCCTCTCCCTCCCCCACTATGAAGCTGCCTAGATAAAAACAGAAAACCCAGACCTCTCAGGGAGTTTCTTAATGAGATGCCTGTTAATTGTTGGAGGTGAGGAAAGTCTGACCTATGTAGCTCTGAGGACTCCAGTTTGCCAAGGTAGGCTCTTCCCCCCTCTTTGTGTCTGTATTTGTGTCTTCCTCCCCTTGTGTAAGCCCCTAGAAAAAAAAAAGCCTTATTCATTGGGTTGGCTTACAAGCTGTCTGAGGTACAACAAAGGCACAATTATATAATGATGTCTGTGTCCCTAAATCAGTAACATCTCTATCATTGATGGCACCTGAGACCTTCTCTATTCTTTTAATGTCAGTTTAAAAAAAATTCTTGCCTTCTGCCTTAAAATCAATACTAAGTATTTGTTCTAAGGTAGAAGAACAGTAAGGGATAGGCAAAGGGGGTTAAGTGACTGCCTTGACTAGGGTCATACTGCTAGGAAATATCAGAGACCAGATTTGAACTTTCTCTAGGTCTGGCTCTCCACTGAGCTACCCTAGCTGCCCCTTCATTTTCTTTTTCAGAACAGAAGTCAGAGATTGTTGAACCCTTGCAGTCCTTGGCTATAGGGCCATGACTCTTGTGACCTGTAAAGATGTTTCAACTGTAACATTGCCTTCAATCATGATTTTTGGTAGGTTGTTCTAGCACAGTCAAGTGGATGTGACCCCAGGTAGTTGTTGGCACTCTACTGCTCCCTACCACACCTTCCTTAATATCTTCCTCCTTTCCATCCCTTTCCTCCATCTCTTCTGCCTTCTATTGCCCATGTCCTCTTGTCCATAACTGGTCAGTGGCACCCACTGATGCCTTTGAACCCTTCTTGAAGAACCTTGGGGTCAAAATGATTGCTGAATCTTCCTTGAGGTCTTGAGGAAGAGAAGGGAGGGAAATTTGGCTTTTTAATATTCAATTTAATTCAAAACACTTCTTAAAGTACCAACACTCTTCCAAGGTGCCTACAATACAGACCCTGCCATGAAGTAGTATGCCCTCTATAGTGTAAGGGGTAAAATTTAGGGTTATTGACTGAATATATTATACTAGTGGTCACCAGGAATTAATTCAATCCCAATAAATTACTCAAGTCAGTTTGGGAGTTTTATGGTGGTTTTAATTACAATAGAAGGAAGAAATTAAGAAGAAGAGAGAGAGGAAAGGGAAATTGTACTGCTCTGGCAAGCCAGATAGGAGTTGGAGGTCAAGGAAAGGAGGAAAGAAGGAATCAGTCACCTCACCAAGGATGCTCAGGGAAGATGCCTCACCTAACTCATACTACAGAGCTTCTTCTAGTCACCTCACTGGCAAGCCGCAAATGCCAAACCACCAAGATGCCAAGCACCCCACCACAAGCTCCCAACATGGAGAGAGGAAGTGACACAAAATATCTAGGCCGTTCTTTATATCACTTCCTGTGTCTCACGTGTACCAATGGTAGCTTAAGCTTGATTTAGGACAGTCCAGGGGGTCTGTCAGTTGTTTCTTATTTGTCACTTGCTAGCACATGTCTGTCATAGGCTATCCTCCTCAATATGTAATCCTTAAGTGGGGTGGGGGGGTGTACATTCCTGGTTGCTAGAACTTCTAAAGACTTAATAAGCAAGGTGGAAAAAAATCTAAAATTCACAATAGGGGAGGGGTGAAGACATCAAACACAAAAATAGACAGATACCAAGTAGACACCAGGTAGTTTCAGAGGGGGAACATTCATGGAAAAGGAATTATGGAAGGCCTCTTGTAGGAGGCAGCACTTTAGCTGAAACTTGGAGGTGTTAACCTGGAAATAAATACAGAACTCCCAAGTAGTCTGAAAATCCACTCTTTAATCAAATAAAGAGAGGCTCATTAATCTGGGCACTACACAGAGTCATAAATCAAATTCCATACAGAAAAAGGCTCAGGGAACTGTATCCCTGGGAGAAGACACTATATTAGATGCCAACTCTGATGAGATGCAGAACCTGAGAGTCTCTTTATACCTTTGGGAAGCCTACAAAAACTAACTACAAATAGGTACATAAACCTCCAAACACTCAACAGCTAAGACATTAGAAAATGGTCAGCTGTAACAAATTAAAGATAGAGGTCAAACTCAGGAGCTGGGCTTTCTGAGAGGAAACAATATAATTATACAATTATCCAAAACAAAAAGGTGTTTAACATTTAAATCAAAATAGATGTGCTTAGTATTGGGGTTTCTCAAAAGTAAAGGTAAATGACTCTTCTGCCTTGGAACCAAGACACAGCACTGATTACAAGATGGAAGGTAAGGGTTTAAAAAAAAGTTAAGGTAAACTGAGTCATCCAAAAATTCACATTGACAAAGGGAAATGGGGGTACCAAGAGGCAGAGGTGAGCCAAGTGATTGTGCAAAGTCACAGAGATAAAATATAGAGTGGGAATCGGCAATTGGACCATTTCAATTGCTGTGCCAAGTGTACCAGAGGAAATAAAGTATCAGCCCAGAAAGCTGACTTTGAGTCATATTGTGAAGGGCTTTAAACCCTAAGCCAAGAAGTTTCTATTTAATCCTAAAGACATTAGAATAGGGATTTTTAAACTGGTGCCTAACTTAAAGTTTTATTTATATATAAATATATATGGCATATATTTACATATATTATATATAATTTATATATTTATGTAAAACTGGCTTCCTTTACAATCCTATGTATTTTGTTTTATGCATTTAAAAACATTATTCTGAAAAGGGGTCCATAGGGTTCCCCAGGAAGCTACAGAGGTCCATTATATTCTAAAAACCTTAGCCTGGCATTGAAGCTTTTTTGAGCAGGGGAATGATGTGGTCAGACTTGTACGTTAGGAATATCAGTTTGGTAGTTGTATAGAAAATGGACTAGAATTGGGAGGGGTTCCTGGAAGTTAATGAGACATAAAGAGGTTGAGTTCAGAAAGGTTGTAGAAAAGGAGGAATTGGAGAGTTGATTTCCAGAAATGGAATGTAAAGTTCAACCCTGCCCACCTTTCTTGGTCCTTTGTGTGGTCCAAACCATGGAAGATCTTCCTCCTTCCTTCCTTTTGAAGTCATGAGCACTGTATTTCCTGTCTTGTACTTGGGAAGTTTCATTTCTTGTTTAGGTTCAAATAAATCTATTGATACTTGCCCATATTAAATTTCATGCTATGAAATTTGGCCCTTCATTCTAATATGCTTGAAATCACAGATCATAGCTTTAGCACAGCACAGGACCTTAGAGACTGGTTAATCCACCCCTTGAGGTTGAGCACTAGATGATGAACCAAAGCCAGATCTCTTGGGTTTCTGTTTCTGTTAACCAGTGCCTAAGATATCTCCAGCCACTCTGGGTCATTTGCAAATCTGCCAGGTGTGTCATCTGTGCCTTCAAGCAATTTATAAAAATATTGAATAGTAAAGCTCTAAGGACAGATCTTTCTTGGCAAAGATACTATTGCTTTCTTCAGTTCATTTTAGAGATGAGAAAACTGAGGCAAACAGGGTTGACTTGCCCAGGGTTGCACAGCTAGTAATTCTCTAAGGCCATATTTGAACCTGGGAAAAAGTCTCTCTGACTCAAAGTCTAGTGCCACCTAGCTGCCCCAGTGGGCTGTAGGGAGCCATTAAAGATAGTTGTTCAGAAGTGTGGAGTTAATAGAACTATGCATAAGGAAGATTAGT
The DNA here is from genome assembly GCF_027887165.1 of Monodelphis domestica. Classification (NCBI taxonomy): domain Eukaryota; kingdom Metazoa; phylum Chordata; class Mammalia; order Didelphimorphia; family Didelphidae; genus Monodelphis; species Monodelphis domestica. The sequence goes on from NC_077231.1 coordinate 169,575,151, forward strand.
CTGGCAGTGGTCAGAAGGATGACTAGCAGGGAAGAGAGGAGAAGCCTCAAGGCTTCCTCAGAGGCTGTTGCAATAACCTTGGCAGGAAATAACAGTTTACATTTGGGTCATGGCAATGGAAATAAAGTAGAGAAAATGAATATGCAAAGTATCACAATCCCAGAAGGCAAAATAACAGGGTAAAAGAAGTTAAAATTAATCCTTTATTTTCTATGAGTAAATGAATAACTAAAAAAGCATTTACAAGTACTTGTGTTGGACAGCCAGGTGGCACATTGAATAGAGTATTTTTTTTTAAATTTTGTTTTTTATAATATTTTTCTATTTACATGATTCATTTTCTCCTCCCCCTCCCCCCCAGCCAATAAGCCCTTCTATTGGGTTATACATCTGTGACAGTGGATAGAGTATTAGCCCTGAAGTCAGGAAGAGTCCTCCTTATGAGTTCAAACCTGATCTCAGACCCTTACTAGCTGTGTGACCGCAGATAAGTCACTTAACCCTGTTGGCCTCCATTTTCTCACCTGTAAAATGAGCTGGAGAAGCAGACCACTGCAGTACCTTAGCCAGGAAAATCTCAAATGGAGTCATGAAGAAGAGAAGGACAAGACTACAAAATGACTGAACAAGAAGCACTATGTTAAGCACTAGGGATACAAACTGAGACAGCCAAAGAATGATACTCCGTGTCTAGAAAAGCTTTTGGAGCTACCGGTTAGGGTCTGTGAGAATGAAGAGAAATTGGAGGTCAGTATTTATTTCAGGGTAGGGAAACACAACCTGCTCTTTGCATAAGACATTTTCTGGTGAAGCTAAAAAGCTGGTGAGTTAGTACTGTTCTGTGGCCAAACCAGGGAGGGAAGACCTAGCCTCTCTCTGGATTCTGGGGAAGGTGTACCTGACTGTCCACAGAGCCCACTCCCACCCATCAAGAAGAAATGGGTCTACTTGGGAGTCACAAAGGCATAGAACTTCAGTGTTGGGCAAGATTTTGATATCATTTAGTCCAATTTTTTCATTCTACGGATGAGAAAACTGAAGCCCAGACAAGTCATGCAATTGCCATTTCTAAAGATGAATGAATGAGTGAATGGATGGAGCCAGAATTATCCAGTGGAATCCAGAGAAGTAGGAAAAGAAACTGGACTTCTGTGGGCTCTCTTGGTTCAGGAGAGCAAAATCTTGAAGTGGGCCAATAGATGTGGGGGCTTATTTTCTGGCTAGATTTGGTTTGTCAGTTGAGTTCCCCAGTGTAGAAACCTAGAGCTTCTTGGTCCTAGAGAGCTTCATGCCAAGCAAGGGAAGAAGGTTCATTGAATCATAGATTTAGAGCTGGAGCAGACTTGAAGAACGACCTATATTTTCCATGTGTAGAGAGAGAAATTCAGTGACTTGCCCAGGGCCCCATAACTAGTCAATGGCAATATTTGAACACAGGTTTCCCTGCCTAAGCCCAGTCTGTTTTTTTCTTTAATATGTGCTTTTATTTGAACCCTGTCTTCTTTTTTACAAAGGGGAAATAGGTGAAGAGCAGCAGTGATCTGGAGAGAGCCTGGCAGGAATACAAAAGATACAAGATGTGGAGAGAGAATTGTGGAAAGTCACATATACTCCTTACAACATTAAGGGGGGAAGAGAGACCTCAGTTTCTCAGGGATGCTTACAGAGACAAAAGCAAGGCCTGCCAGGTAGGACGGATGTATCTTTCCTAATGTATGGAGCTACTTCAGTTCAGTCTTATTCCAAAAAGCCATCAAGTCACAGATATTATTATATTTGCCATGAAAAGTCTGCCTGTGTCCTGTCTCTCTTCTCTGATATCATCACCCTTCATGCTTCCTTTTCTGCTCTTTCCCAGATGATAGTATTCAGATTTAGAAAGGACCTAAGAGATCACCAGTTCAACTTATTCTACAGATGAGGAAACTGAGGTCCAGTGAGAAAAAATGACATAAAACCATGGTCACACAGGTCACAGTAGGATCCAAACCCATATCCTTAGTCCTAACCCCTATGCTATAGTGCCTTTCAGCAGACAGAGCTGGTGTCACAGAACAAAGGTAGGGGATAGACCTCCTTCACTGGAGTACAAATTTGGGGAGCTGGGCTGAGAGTGTTAAGATTGCTAGGATGAGAAAGCCTAATAGTTTCCTTGAGGCTAAAATACTCGGGATTTTTTTCAGAATCTGATAAAACCCACACCAAGAGCTAGAGCTGTTAGCCAGTGTCAACATGGAATCTAGAAGCCCCAAACTTGTAGCCTAGTGGGATCTGGTGAACCCCAGATTTCAGGACTAGCTTATAGGTTGGAGACCCCAGTTTGTACTTGTTCCTTGTTCCATGGGAATCTACCCCGAATGGAATCTCAGGTTAGCAGTTTGACTGATTGTATTGACCCTATTGTATCAGAGACCCTTTCCCACCAAGACCCACACCAGGGCAGGGACCATCCTTTAGTACCCATGGTAAGCAGCCCCTTCCCTTAGACCCTAGCCTTTAGCTATGATTCCTTTCCCAAGCTTGATTGTATTCTGTCAGTATAGTTTGAACACTCTCATTTCCTTATAACCATTGTAATGTCAATCAATCATCTTTCCCGATCCCTGGATCTCCCCAAATGGTATATAGGTTCCCCAAATTCTCTTGTTCCTTTTAGTGGTCATCTAGCTCTGTGGCACTCCCAGGGGTAATGTCCCCAGAGTCCAGGGTGTAAACCCTGTAAAAGTTGTGGTGCCAGACTCTGAGTAAAGGGCCAAATACTGGACTTACCCCTATCCTGGCTAAACAGTGGTTTTTCTGACTGCTTTTGTTGTGGGGTGCAGAGGTGAACCCCTGGGGTTTAGGAAGGATACCTTTCTGCAAGAATGCAAGACTCTGAAACTTAGCTTAAAAATAAAAAGAGAAATTTATTATTTTAGAAAGTCATGCTGAGAATGGTCAGGAGGATAGTAGGGTGGAACAGCAAGATGGAAGGCTGCTCCCAGAACCCATCAATTCTGGGGATTTTGTACTCTTACAATAGATGCTGTGTCATGGGGTGGATGAAACTCTAGAGTGGTAGCCTCTCAGGCATTCAGTGGGGGGGGGGTGGTCATCTGACTGGGGTCTGCCTGGAGACATAGGGAATGACCCTCATAAAGATTCCTTAGTTTTAGGGAACAGACAGATGTCTGAGATGTAGCCTGATAGCATTGAGGAATAGCCTGGAGGTGCATCTCTCTGTCCATCTTAAATCTAAAGGAGGATCAAAGGAGGACAATCCTCTCGGGGTCCTATAGGGGTCATTGGTGTTTTAGGTTAGGAGTTGCAAGGATGTAAGGGAGCAAAGGAATTTCCCTGATCAGTTTGCTTGAGTTTCTGGGGTGCAGTGCCCATGCCACTTTGATAGTTCTGTGTTATTTCCAAGTGAACACCAGCATGGCTTTTTAACTTCAGTGGCAAGCTTCAGAACACTCCCTCAGCCACTCAAAAGGCCCTTAAACCAGAAGCTCTGGGTTCCATGGACAGAGACTTCTGGATACAACAAGATTAACCCCATCACTGGTAAGTGGGCAAGTCACTTGACCCCCATGGCCTTGCCCTTATCACTCTTCCACTTTGGAACCAATACACAGTATTGATCCTAAGGCAGAAGGAAAGGGGTCTAAAGGGGGAAAATTAGGTATTCAAGAAATCCTGCTGAAGGAGTATAAATGCTGTTAATGTGCCCACCACCAACTTGGAGCAAAGCCTCAGTCTCCATGACTTGGGGTGCTTCCTAGAGATGCCAAGCAAAGGCAATCATTTCCTCTTTCATCAGTCAGCTTGCCTACATTTGGAATTGTGCCGGGTACCTTCTAAAGGATCAAGGGAAAAAAGCAGCCCAGGGTTAAAAACAGGACTAGCAAGCTCTGCCTGGGTGACTCTTTAGCCTGCCTGGGCGATTGCCACACCGTGCAAGGAATCATATTTTCTAGTTGACTCTGTTGAATCAGTGCCTGGTTATCCTTCAGAAAACCGGTCCAGCTGGGCTGGTTACCTCCCCCTCAGTGAGAGAGAGGCGCGTCTGGACGGGGCTGATGTCAGGAACGTCGCTCCCTTTTGCTGCTCTTCACATTGGTTTTCCCTTTGGTGCCGGGACCGGACTATAGCTCCATTGTCTACCCTGGGCAACTCAGAGCCTAGCTCCGGGAGAGCATATGCTGACACCCAGTAACAAAGCCTGGCTTTGTTCCCAGAATGGCATGATTTGTCATTAGCTCCGGCTCTGGTCCCTGGCAGATCCTGGCATGTGGTTGGCGGAGGACTCCGGGGATAGATCCCAGTGTCTCAGACTGCTGACTGGACATCCCTTTGGACTGTTGTCTCTCTAGCCACAAACCTGGCAGTTCATTGATTAATCATATGTTAATCTTATTCATCCCCTGTGACTTTGTGCAATTTTACCTCAATTAAATCCAATCCACACATGAGTCATCCCTGGACCCCTTTGAAAAGGACAAACAATCACCACCAAACTATTACTGCTATGTGTCAGGCACCATGCTAGTTGCCAGGGGAAACTGAGACAAAAATATCCCCCCACTCCATGGGGCTAAGTGGCCTTTTGCCTAGGGACCTGGAGATTAATCCTCACTCTAGACTTTTGTTGGATTGATGAGATTCAGGAAGTAGGAGTAGCCCATCTTCTCTAGGATCTCTCTGTCCGGAGATCTCCCTTCGCTGCAGTTTGCCCCACCTGCCACTAGCAGGACTAGGATTCTCAAACCTAGAAGGTCTTGTCATACAGAGACCTTCAGACTCATTAACTATAGTTCCTTGTGTCTAAAGAATGGTGCACTATGGACAGGAATAATGGCTAGGGCAATGGACCCTAACTAGTAGGGAGGATCAACTCCAACACTAGCAAGTTGTGTGGCCCCAGGTAAATCTCTTCATCTCCCCAGCCTCAATTTCCCCAACAGTCAAATGTTGGCGAGGGGAGTGTCTGTATTTGATGCTCTTTAAAAGTGTCTTCTAGCTCTAAATCTATGAAACTAAAAGTGATCCTGCCTCCAGCCATGTGTGGTATCTGGTATGTCTTGCCCCCCCCCCCCCACACACACACAGCAGGAGTGGTTTTAGTTTCACAAAACTTCTAGTATTATTTTTTTGGGTTTTTTTTTAATTGTTATCATCATGTAAAACACCCTTCCATATTGGTCATTGTTGCAGGAACAAACTCATATAAAGATCAAATCCCAAAACAAATCCTAAATACTCTGATGTGAAAGGTAGTCTGCTTTGGTCCTCATCCATCTGACTCCAACAGTTCTTTCTCGGGAGGTGGAGAGCATTCCCCATCATGCATCTTTCGAGATTGTCCCAGATCACTGTGTTGCTGAGAGTAGCCAGGTTTTCACAATTGCTCATGATACAATGTTACTGTGTACAATGTTCTCCCAATTATGCAGTATTATGTCTTAAAATGGCTTCAGGGACAGCTAGGTGCCTCAGTGGATAGCCAGGCTTAGCAACAGGTCCTGGGTTCAAATTTGACTTCAGCCACTTCCTAGCTGCATGATCCTGGACAAGTCACATAACCCCAATTGTCTAGGTAGCCCTCCATGCTCTTCTGCCTTGGACCCTGTACCTAGTAATGATTCTAAGACAGGAGGTAAGGGTTGTGATTTTTTTTTAAAATTAATGTTCTGCAGCCCATTTTATGACTCTGTCTAGAGCTGCGTACACCTCCCCATCCATAACTCCAGTCACTCAATGGAAACCAGTAGATATTTCTGAAGGTGAAGGTGAGAGAGTGCCTTTTCTATATCAAGAGCAGCATCTTCTCATTTTCCTGGTTCTCAGAGTTTCCTGATGAGCAGGGCTGTGGAACAGAGGTTTCCCCATGCTGGTAGCAGGTTTCCTTTCTTCCCCTGGTGGGCGATTTATCCCTTGGTCCAAACATCTCCCTCCTGCCTTTTCCCACTAGGAATAGCAGAAATGTTTCTCTCTCCTGAGAATAGCAGGACTCTGCTGAATTTTCTGTGTTAGCCCAGTTTTAGTGCCAGGGTCAACAAGAACCAGAGGGATGCCAGTTATGGTTGTATTTTCCAAGAATAAAAGCAAAGGTGGGGCATAGCCTTTTAAAATTTGTACCTTCTTTGTGTACATGTTAAGTCCTAGATTTGAAATCAACTCATCAGTTCAAATCACAGTTCTATGCATTCTCCTTGTGGGCCTCAGTTTCCCAATTTGTAAAAAATTGGGGGAGGGGAGAGTTGGATCAGTTGGCTTCCTTGGTCCCTTCCAGCTCTAGATTTATGACCCTGTGGGCCCTTTGAGCCAGTTTTCTCATTTGTAAAGTGAAGGAACTAAAATCTCCATTCTTCTATTCTGTGATTGTCACCACTATGGTGTCCTGCACAGAGTAGACATTTGTGAGATAACAAAACGGGGAATTCCTAGGCTATCTCTGTTGCAGAAACCCTCCAGCACGTGTATGTGCCAGATCCCCAAAGACCATGCCAAAGCCTAAAGTTCACCTGAGCCAAGAGTGTCCCCCGAGAAATCTGCACAAAGTCAGAACAGCTTGTCTCTACCAGAGGGATCCACCACCAGCTCATCCTCAGCTTTCCAATGCATCAGGGAGCCAAAATAGAAATAAACCCTGCCTCTCTGAAATGGCCTTTTCCAAAATGAAACCTCCAGGGAAGTTATTTCCCTGCTCTTTCCCTTGTCCCTCAAACCTCCTTTTCTCCTCTCTTCCCTCTGCTCCAGAAACACAGAGGAAGGCAGGGAATTTAAAGCTCAAAAATCTTTGCTGATGCTTTCTGGGAAGAAACACACTCATGGCCCTTCGAGTCTCTCCCCTGCCCAGTGACCAGTCAGCAGCTGTGGAGAAGGGATGCTGAAGCACTATAATTGGAGAGAAGTTGGGAACCATGGCCTGACCCAGCAGCTCTGCCATCTCCCTTTTGGAGCAGATGAGATGCCCTTTGCATTCCAGAATGGAGACGCCTTTCAAATAGCCCTTTGTTGTGAAGCTGGGTCTTGGAGGCCACTAGGTGCCTGCTTGCACAATGACTCATGTATATGTCATTCTATATTTATCAAGCATTAGATGAGTATTTGAACTCAGCAGCCATGATGATAGATACCCTATTCACATCACTGGACTCTGGGAATTTGCTACCCATAGCTGGCACTGTAATGAATACGGTGGGGGGAATTTAGATGAGTTGGAAAGGACCTTCCAACTCCTTCCTTTAATTTTAATTTTAAATTCAATTAAATTTCTATTTTTATTTTTTTAACTATCCTTTCCTTTTAAAGGTGAAGAAGCAGACTATAGAAGTTAGGTGACTTGTCTAAGGTCACCCAGCTAGTTCATTGTCTGATGAGATATTAAAACAAAAATCTTTCTAATTGCTAGCCCAATTGTCTATCCACTGTAATAGGTGATACTATCTCAGAGACTCTGGCTAAATTGCTTAAACAGTTTATGCCTTAGGCAACAACTCCCTAGGACTTAAATTGGCAAAATGGAAATCATAGCTCATTTATGCTTTTGTCATAACAGACACAGGCTCCTTTTGAATTTCTACCTATGTCTCGAGAAAGAAACTTTTGGGAACAATCCTTGCTAACTAAACTTATCTTTTCCCCAAAACTTTTCTCTCTTCCTTTAAAAAAATCAACTTAGTATTTGTTTATTTTAACATCTTTGCTTTTTAAATTTTGAATTTGTATCACTCTATTTTCTTCTTTTTCTTTTTTTTATCCTATCTCTCCTCTTACGTCCATTTTGTTCATTCTGTTAGTGTGTCTCTTTCTCACTCTTTAATTAAAAAAAAATCCCATTTTATTTTCCCTAGTGTACTGAACTAGTCACAGCACAGTTTCATGCTACTTGTTTTTCTCTATGGAATTCCTAATACCCAAGATTATAACTTAACAATTAAACACTAAAATTTCAACATAATTATTCATTGATGGTTGCATTTTAATAAGAGGATCATCAAGATTACATAAAGTTGGGGCAGCTAGGAGACTCGGGATGGATAGCTAGGTTTGGCCATGCAAGGTACTGGGTTCAAACTTCATCTCAAATATGTTCTGTGTGACCTTGGGCAAGTCACTTAAACCCAATTACCTAGCCCTTACCACTCTTCTGTATTGGAACTGATACTTAGCATTGATTCTAAGACAGAAGATAAGGATTAAAAAAAAAAACAAATCCACTGTACTAAAAATAAGATCATGCTGTGCAAACTGCAACCAAAATGCTCCAGTTTCGACATGTTTTTTAAAAAACTGTACAAAAGTGATAACTTTGATAGTCTATGAAATTTAGGCTCTCAATTCCTATGCAGTGTCAGTTCAAACAACCTGGAACTACTGATTTTTGTAGAATGATTCAAAGGCGTACTGTCCACATCTGCTATATATTTCCATAAACATGTTATAAGGATTCTAAAATTTTTCTCAACTTCAATATTAACCTTTGAATTTTATTTGTCTATAAAAATTAGATAATGCTCCTCTTCTAGAATTTCTCCATCCTCCCCCAACTCCTTCCCTTTTGATCTTTATGAAGATTCTTCCTCAAACCACTCAATTTAGGTAATAAAGAATAACTTCTCACTCCTACAGGTTTGTTTTTTTTAATGCCCTGCCTCATCAAAAATTCAAGAACCCTTCAGAAAATACCATTTGAATCCTTTTATGCACTGCATTTAGATATGGCCATTCCCCCCCCCCCCCCCTTGGTACTGCATACTTGATAGCCCTGTCAAAGTTCCATGTTCTTACATTTAGTAAACTTCTTTTTATTTTTTTATTATTTAATTTTTTATTTATTTTAATTTTTTAAATTATTTAATAAAAATATTGTTTATTCACAGGGACATGTGATCTATTAATAAAATGTAGGTCCATCCTGTCTGTCTCCTGTGGGAAGATGTTCCATAATCCCTGGACCCTCTCTTTTAAAGGGAGCTGTGTCCTCTCTCTGATTGGCCTGACAGTTTGCCCTGTGGCACTCCCCTAGAAGTCCCAGTTGGTGGATATTTTTTTAATTTTTATTTGGTCATTTCCAAATATTATTCATTGGAAACAAAGATAATTTTCTTTTCTTCCCTCCCCTCCCTCCCACCACCTCTCCCATAGCCCACGTGCCATTCCACTGGGTATCACATGTGTTCTTGACTCGAACCCATTTCCCTGTTGTTGGTATTTGCATTAGAGTGTTCATTCAGAGTCTCTCCTCAGTCATATCCCTTCCAACCCTGTAGTCAAGCAGTTGCTTTTCATCGATGTTTTTACTCCCACAGTTTATCCTCTGCTTGTGGATAGTATTTTTTAGATCCCTGCAGATTGTTCAGGATCACTGCATTGCCACTAATGGAGAAGTCCATCACCTTCGATTGTACCACAGTCTCTGTACAATGTTCTCCTGGTTCTGCTCCTCTCGCTCTGCATCACTTCCTGGAGGTTGGTCCAGTCTCCATGGAATTCCTCCACTTTATTATTCCTTTGAGCACAATAGTATTCCATCACCAACATATACCACAATTTGTTCAGCCATTCCCCAATTGAAGGGCATCCCCTCATTTTCCAATTTTTGGACACCACAAAGAATGCAGCTATGAATATTCTTGTACAAGTCTTTTTGTCCATTATCTCTTTGGGGTACAAACCCAGCAGTGCTATGGCTGGATCAAAGGACAGACAGTCTTTTATCGCACTTTAGGCATAGTTCCAAATTGCCCTCCAGAATGGTTGGATCAATTCACAACTCCACCAGCAATGAATTAGTGTCCCTACTTAGTTGGTGGATATTTTGAAAGAGGAAGGTAGACTTGGACATCTCAACTCTTCTTCTGTTACTTCATCACATGAAAGGAGGGCAAGTTTCTTTTTAGATGGTAAAAGTTCACTGGGCTAGGAAAAGCAGACCCACTAGGTTTTCAAATGCCTTAGGGAGGGTGAGTTTATTTAAAGATGAAGGACCTTGATCCTTTCAATGCCTTTATAGCAAAGGCAAAAGGCAGGCTTGGGAGTAAATTTCGTTAGCTTTAGAAAGTTAGACTTTCAACCTGAACTTGGGAGACCAACAGACCAGGGAAAATGAATGTTTTTACATAGAAATATTACTAATAAATAGCAGAATTCAACATTAATTTTCTTTACCTCCTGAGGAAAAAACAAAAGGAAAGATTATGACTTATGTACTTCATATTTTTACCATCATGAAAGAATAATTTCTGGGTATAATATCCTTTTAAAATTCAACTGAAGTAAAATAGATTCTGCTTTAGCCTCTGACTTTTTCCATGTATGTTGCTTGTAAACAATATACTGTTATATTCTGTTTTCTGGTTTCTAATCAATTCTGCCATATTTCATTTTATGGGTGAGTTCAACCATGCAAATTCAGTTATGATTACTGTGTATTTTCCTCCATCTTAGTTTCTTATGTTTATCTCTCTCTCGCTCTCTCTCCAGTATCAATGTAAAAATCAGTGTTTCTGACCATTGCCTCCATTTAGCCACCTTCCCTTTTATCTTTCCCTCCACCCCATATCTCTTATCCCTTCCTCTTCTATTTCCCTATTGAGTTAGACATCTATATCCAATTTATACATATGTATGCATAAATACTTTAATGAATATTGATACAAATTTTTAAAATAAAATATTAACAAGGAGATCACAGCAATATATTACAAAGATAATTTACTTTGGCCTGGGAGGGAGATTTAAACCACAAATGTAGGGTTGTTTCATTATTAGGAAAATTATCAGCATAATTTACCATCAGTAACAAACAATAAAATCATATGGTTATCTTAACTAAAATTTAATTAAAGACAATATTCATTCCTTTTTAAAAAAAAAACCCTAGAAAACATGAATAAATGGAAATTTCCTTAAAAGAGTAAGTTGTATTTATCTAAAACCATCAGTAAGCATTATCTGTAATAGGGATATACTAGATGCCTTCTCAGTAAGATTAGGGGGAAGCAAGGATACCCATTATCACCCCTACCAGTCAACATTGTACTAGAAATGTTAGTTATAGCAACAAGAGAAAAAAATGAAATTGAAATTTTAAGACTAGGCAATGAGGAAACAAAATTCTCTCTCTTTGCAGATGACATGATAGTTTACTTAGAGAATCTTAGAAAGTCAACCAAAAACTAGTTGAAATAATTTAAAACTTCAACAAATTTGCAGGATATAAGATAAACCCACATAAATCATTAGTCCAGAAGTAAAAGATAGAGAAATTGCATTGAAAATAACTATAGAAAAATGTAAAACATTTGGGCATTTACCTTCCAAGACAAACCAAAGAACTATACAAATATAATTACAAAACACTTCTCACACAGATATATCTAAGTAAAATCTATGCAATTAGAGAAATACAAATTGTCCATGACCCAATATAATAAAAGTGAAAATTCTATCTAAATTAATATATTCAGTACCATAGCAACAGACTACCAAAAAATCTTTTACAGAGATAGAAAAATAATAAAATTCATTTGGAAGAATGTCAAGAATATTGAGGGAATCAATAAAATGTGAAGAAAGGTGTCCTAGAGTCCCAGATCTCAAATTGTATCATTACAAAACAATAATTAAAGTAATCTGGTACTGGCTAAGAGAGTGGAAGATCAGTGGAATAGATTAGGTATAAAATGACCAGTAGTAAATGATCAGAGTAATTTAGCATTTGACAAACACAAAGCTCCAAACTTTGGAGACAAGAACTCATTATTTGATAAAATCACTGGGAAAATTGGAAGTTAGTTTGGGAGAAACTATGTATAGACCAGCATCTTATGCCATATATCAAGATAAGGTCATGGATATATGATTTAGAAATAAAGAGTGATATAAGCAAATTAGGGAAACAAAATACTGGTCAGATATATGGATAAGGGAAGAATTTATGAACGAACATAATATAGCATTATGGGATATAAAATGGATAATTTGTATTACATTAAGTTAAAAAAATTGCACAACAAAATCTGATACAACCAAGATTAGAAGGAAAGCAGGAAATCCAATGAAAAAAATTAGGGCAAATTTCTCTGATAAAGTCCTTATTTCTCAAATGTATAGAGAACCAAGTCGATACAAATCATTCCCCATTGAAAAACGATCAAAGGATATGAATAGGCAGTTTTTAGAAGAAATTGAAGTTATCCATTGTCTTGTGAAAAAAGGATTCTAAATTGCTATTAATTAGAGAAATGCAAATTAAAACAAGTATGAGGTACCACCTTATACCTATCAAACTAAGATGACAGAAAAAGAAAATGACATGTTGGAGGGGATTGGGTTACTAACTCATTGGTGGTAGAGTTGTGAACTGATCTAATCATTCTAGAAAATAATTTGGAACTATGCCCAAAGGGCATTAAAAGTATACATATCTTTTGACCCAGAAATGCCAGTACTATGTACCCCAAAGATATCAAGAAAAAGCAAAATGTCCCATATGTACAAAAATATTATATCAGGTCTCTTTGTGGTGGCAAAAAAAATGGAAATTCAAGGGATGTCCATCATTTGGGGAATGCCTGAACAAACTGTGGTATATGATTGTGATGAAATACTATTGTGCTATAAGAAATATAAGATGCCTTCAGAAAAATCTGGGAAAATGTATATAAACTGATGAAAAGTGAAGTTAGCAGAGACCGGAGATCAATATTATACACAGTAACAGCAACATTGTATGATAACAAGCTATGAAATGACTTAACTTTTCTCAGAAATACAACTATCCAAGACAGTTCCAAAGGATTTAAGATGAAAAATGCCATCCACCTCTTAAAAAAGAACAGATGGAGCATGAACGCAGATTGAAGCATGCTTTATAAACATAATTTGGGGGGGGGGGTTCTTCTCTATTGCAACATGACTAATATGGAAATAGGTTTTGCATGAGTATATATGTATAATCTATACTAAAATGTTTGCCTTCTTATGGAGATGATAGGGTAGAGAGGGAAAAGAATTTGGAACTCAAAATTTTTTTAAATATTAAAAATTATTTTTACTTATAATTGAGAAAAATAAAATAAAGACATTGGGTGGGGGTGAATATTTTGCTTACCCCATGGCTGTGAGAGATTTGCTTTGCTTCTCTTTTTATTTTTTATAATATGTTTAATATTATTATATGTCTACCTAGAATATATTGTGGAGTGTATATAGGATCTGCCAGCCATTCCTATTTAATTTATCTGTGGGTGGTGACCTGAGAAGGAGAATGGAGGTTAGAGGAATATGGATGTGAGATCGATAAGGCAGTCAGGCAAGAATAAAGACTCAGAGACCACAAGTTAAAACACCTGGGGAGTTTCAAGCTCCGAAATTACCTCTCTAGAAAGAGAAAGCAAGTGGAGAAATTTTAAGTATGAGAAACAAGAGAACCTGTGTGGAGCTGAGGACTCCGGGACATCCCCCGTGGACCAGGGGGTCAAGAGATTAATGGGAGATGTGCAGGGCATCGCGCTGCATAAGTCAGTCAGACATGAGGAGGCCATTATAAGCCATAGCAAGATTAAGAGGTGCAAGGAGCAAGAACAAGAGCAAGGGCTGTGAGAGCAAGAGGTGTAAGAGAAGAGCAGAAGAGAAGCCTCGTACATGCTCCCCAGCCTTTATTGGGGACCTTAGGAATGTCAAGTGGGAGGTGATCAATGAATACATGACATGATATAGGTTTTTACATTGGTAGAAATGACAATGACGGAATCACAGAGGAGGAGATTAATCCAACCTGCAAATGAATGTAGTCCAAGCCATGACACTGTGGCTGTCAACACACAGCCCAGGAATTTACTAGTCCTTTGCCCTAGTCCCTTGGACTGTCCCTTTCCATACAATGAATATTAAGTGACCTGACCCTATGTCTGATAAATGAATATACAGGATGCAATATCAATACAGCAACCCTACTTCCAAGATGCTAACATGCCTGGTATGCTACAGTGTAGATCTTTTATTTTTCTAAATTAATTTTATCAAGTTCAATAAAATTTCCCCTTGGTAAATTTTTTTTTGGAAATTTTATTTAATTAGATGATTTAGATTATTTGTCCATGGTTACAAGACTCATGTTCTTTCCCTTCCCTCCCCCCAACTCCCTCCCATATCTGACACGCAATTCCACTGGGTTTTACATGTGTCATTGATGAAGATCTATTTTCATATTATGAATATTTGCACTAGGGTGATCTTTTAGAGTTGACTTTCCCAGTCATATCCCCATCGACCCAGGTGATCAAGCAGTTTGTTTTTTTTCCTGTGTTTCAGTTCTTCCTCTGGATATGGATAGCATTCTTTGTCATAAGTCCCTCTGAATTGTTCTGAATCATTGCATTGCTACTAATAGAAAAAGTCCATTCCATTTTATTGTACCACAGTGTATCAGGCTCTGTGTATAATGTTCTCCTGGTTCTGCTCCTTTCACACTGCATCAATTCCTGGAGGTCGTTCCAGTTCATATGGAATTCCTCATTTTTTTATTCCTTTAAGCACAATAGTATTTCATCACCAGCAGATAACACAATTTGTTCAGCTATTCCCTAATTGGAGGGCATCCCCACATTTTCCAGGTTTTTGCCACTGAAAACAGCACAGCTATGAATATTCTTGTACAAATCTTTTTCTTTATTATCTCTTTGGAGTACAAACCCAGCAGTGCTATGGGTAGATCAAAGGGCAGACAGTCTTTTAGCACCTTTTGGGCATAGTTCCAAATTGCTTTCCAGAATGGTTGTATCAATTCACAGCTCCACCAGCAATGCATTAATGTCCCAGATTTGCCACATCCCCTCCAACATTTATTACTTTCCTTTGCTGTCATCTTAGCCAATCTGCTATGTATGAGGTGTTTTGATTTGCATTTCTCTGACTATAAAAGATTTAGAATATTTTTTCATGTGCTTATTAATAGTTTTTATTTCTTTATCTGACAATATCCTATTCATGTCCCTTGCCCATTTATCAATTGGGGAATGGTTTGATTTTTTGTACAATTGATTTAACTCCTTATAAATTTGAGTGATTAGACCTTTGTCAGAGGTTTTTGTTATAAAGATTGTTTCCCAATTTGTTGCTTCCCTTCTAATTTTGGTTGCACTGGTTTTGTTTGTACAAAAACTTTCTAATTTAATGTAATCAAAATTAATTATTTTGCATTTTGTATTTTTTTCTAACTCTTGCTTGGTCTTAAAATCTTTCCTTTTCCAAAGATCTAACAAGTATACTATTCTGTGTTCACCTAATTTACTTATAGTTTCCTTTGATATATTCAAGTCATTCACCCATTCTGAGTTTATCTTGGTGTAGGGTGTGAGATGTTGATCTAGACCTAATCTCTCCCATACCATGTTCTAATTTTCCCAGTAGTTTTTGTCAAATAGTAGATTTTTGTCCCAAAAGCTGGGATTTTTGGATTTATTATAGACTATCTTGCTGAGGTCACTTACACCAAGTCTATTCCACTGATCCTCCCTTCTGACCTTTCACCAGCACCATATTGTTTTGATGACCACTGCTTTATAGTACATTTTAAGATCTGGTACTTCTAGGCCACCTTCCTTCGAATTTTTTTTCATTATTTCCCTTGATATTCTTGATTTTTGTTTTTCCAAATAAACTTTGTTATTGTTTTTTCTAATTCAGTAAAAAGTTTTTTTGGTAGTTTGGTGAGTATGGAACTAAAGAAGTAAATTAGGTTGGGTAGGATTGTCATTTTTATTATGTTAGCTCATCCTACCCATGAGCAATTAATGTTTTTCCAATTATTTAGATCTAGTTTTAATTGTGTGGAGAGTGTTCATATGGTTCCTGTGTTTGTCTTGGCAGATAGATTCCAAAATATTTTATATTGTCTAGGGTGATTTTAAAGGGAATTTCTCTTTCTAACTCTTGCTGCTGGGATGAATTGGAAGTATATAGAAATGCTGATGATTTACGTGGGTTTATTTTGTATCCTGCAACTTTGCTAAAGTTGTTGATTATTTCCACTAGCTTTTTAGTTGATTCTCTAGGATTCTTTAAGTAAACCATTATATCATCTTCAAAGAGTGATAGCTTGGTCTCCTCATTACCTATTTTAATACCTTCAATTTCTTTTTCTTCTCTAATTGCTACTGTTAGTGTTTCTAGTACAATGTTAAATAATAAAGGTGATAATGGGCATCCTTGTTACACTCCTGATCTTATGGGGAAGGCTTCTAGTTTATCCCCATTGCAGATGATGCTTGCTGATGGTTTTAGATATATACTGTTTATTATTTTTAGAAAAGGCCCATCTAGAGAGGGAAAGGTGGTGGGAGGGGGGAGGGGAGGAAAAGAAAATGATCTTTGTTTCCAGTGAATAATGTTTGGAAATGACCAAATAAAATAATGTTTAAAATTAAAAAAAAAAAAAAAGGCCCAACTATTCCTATACTCTCTAGTGTTTTCAATGGGAATGGGTGTTGTGTTTTGTCAAAGGCTTTTTCTGCGTCTATTGACATAATTGTGCTTTTTGTTGGTTTGCTTGTTGATATGATCAATTATGGGAATGATTTTCCTAATATTGAACAATCTTTGCATTCCTGGTATGAATCCCACTTGATCATAATGAATAACCCTCATGATCACTTGCTAGAGTCTTTTTGCTAGTATTCTATTTAAGATTTTTGCATCTATGTTCATTAAGGAGATTGGTCTGTAGTTTTCTTTCTCTGTTTTTGATCAACCTGGCTTTGGAATCAGTACCATATTTGTGTCATAAAAGGAATTTGATAGAACTCCCTCTTTGCTTATTCTGTTAAATAGTTTGTATAATATTGGGATTAGTTGTTCTTTGAATGTTTGTTAGAATTCACTTGTGAATCCATCAGGTCCTGGGGATTTTTTCATAGGGAGTTCTTTGATGGCTTGTTCAATTTCTTTTTCCGATATGGAGTTATTTAAATACTCTAATTTCTTCTTCTGTTAATCAAAGCAATTTATATTTTTGTAAATATTCACCCATATCACCTAGATTGCCATATAATTGGGCAAAATAGTTTTTAATGATTGCCTTGATTTCTTCTTTGGAGAGGTCTCCCTTTTCATCTTGGATACTGTCAAATTGGTTTTCTTCTTTCCTTTTTTTATTTGGTTGAGTAGTACTTTGTCTATTTGTTTTCTCAAAGTATCACCTTCTAGTCTTGTTTATTAATTCAATAGTTCTTTGACTTTCAATTTTATTAAATCCTCCTTTAATTTTTAGGATCTCTAATTTAGTTTTCATCTGGGGATTTTTAATTTGTTCACTTTCTAGTTTTTTAATTTGCAAACTCAATGCTTTGACTTCTGCCCTCCCTAATTTGTTAATATATGAACTCAAGGATATGAATTTACCCCAGAGTACTGCTTTGGCTGCATCCCATAGATTTAGAAAGGATGTTACATCATTGTCATTTTCTTCAATGAAGTTATTAATTGTTTCTATGATTTGTTCTTTAACTAACTGATTTTGGAGAATCATGTTATTTAATTTCCAATTAATTTTTGATTTTCCTTTCCATATTGCCTTTATTATTTTTATTGCATTATGATCTGAAAAGGTTTCATTTATTATTTTTGCTCCTTTGCACTTGTTTGCCATGTTTTTATGCCCTAATATATGGTCAATCTTTGTGAATGTACCATGTGCTGCTAAAAAGAAGGTGTATTCTTTTTTGCCCCTATTTATTTTTCTCCATATATTTATTAATTCTAATTTTTCTAAGATTTCATTCACATCTCTTACCTCTTTATCATTTATTTTTTGGTTTGATTTATCTAGATCTGATAGAGGAAGGTTCAGGTCTCCCACTAGTATAGTTTTACTATCTATTTTCTCCTTCAGAAATGTGGATGCTATATCATTTGGTGCATACATGTTGATTACTGATATTTCCTCATTGTCTATACTGCCTTTTATCAGAACATAATTACCTTCCCTATCTCTTAACTAGATTTATTTATATTTTGACTTTGTCAGATATCATGATTGAGACTCCTGCCTTCTTTTTCTCATTTGAAGTCCAATAGATTTTGCTCCAGCCTTTCACCCTTAATCTGTGTGTGTCTACCTATCAGTTAATGCCTAATAGAATTGGTTCCATCTTCTTACTTTTACCCTATGTGTGTCTATCTTCCTCATCTGTGTTTCTTGTAAACAACATATGGCAGTATTTTGGTTTCTAATCTACTCTGCTATTTGTTTCCACTTTATGGGTGAGTTCATCCCATTCACATTCAAAGTTATGATTACTACCTGTGTATTCCCCAACATTTTGATGTTCTCTCCTTGTTCTGCCCTTTCCTCTTTCACTATTTGTTTCTATACCAGTGTTCTATTTTTAATCAGTTCCCCTAATCCCCACCCTTATTTTACTTTCCTTTCTCCCCCTTCCTTTCTTATTTTTCTTTTGCAGTCTTTTAAAGCTCCCCCACACTCTCCCTCCCTAGTATTGCTTCCCTCCCTTTCCACCCACTCCCTTTTTTATTCCCCTTTTATTTTTTAAGGGTCTATTAAATTCCCTTCCCCCTCTCTTTCCCTCCATTTTTAACTCCCCACTCCATTCCCCCCCATTCGTTTTTTCCTCTTAACTTCCCAATAGGGTAAGATAGAATTTATACCACAATGGATCTAGATGCTCTTCCCTTTTGGAATTGATTTTACTGAGAGTAAGGTTTGAGTATTACCTTTTAGAACTTTCTTCCTCTCCTTCTTATAATTGCATTCTTCCCCTCCCTCTCCTATGTGCCATTTTGTGTAGTATAGATTATCCTAATTTTCTTATTCCTTCAAGTTTTTCTTGGTTCTATCTTCTCCCCACCCCACCCCTTTCTTTCTTCTCCCTTTATTACATATAATTTTAAACCACTTAGTACCCCAATCTCTACCTATGGATAATTATTCTAACTACTATAATAGTGAATACAATTTTTGACAGTTAGAAATAACATTTTTCAATATAGGAATATAAACAATTTGGTCTTATTGAAGCTCTTAAAGAAAAAAAATAAGACCCCTTTCTTTCATTTCTGATCTTTAATTTGCTTATTATTTCATTTGATTTCTGGGCTTCAATTTCCAAGTGGGCAATCCTGTCTTTTAAACTGTTATTTTCTTTTTGAACTATTTCCCACTTTTCTTGCCACATCACTTCCATTTTTCTCACAATCTCATATTTAAAGTCTTCAGGAACTTGTGACCAATTTCCATCCCCCACCCCCACTAAGATTTGGGTGTGTTTAATTGTTTGTCATCTTCTGCTGTCTCTTCTTTAGACTGGGTTTTTTCTGCATAAAAATTATCAAGGGTTAAAGTTTTCTTCTTGGTTTTTTTGGTGTTTATGGATTTTTGTTCCTGGGAGTTGGTGGCCATTGCCTTGTTCCTTCCTGGTCAGATGTCTAAGTGAGGAATGTGGGTGATCTTTGTATGCGGCTCTGGAGATGTTTTTGCCCTGAGGATATTTTTTCCAGTCCTCAGCAGTATCCAGCTGCTCTTGGTGGCAGGTCCAGCTCCCAAGAACTCAAAGATTGCCTGGAAGAGGTCTGGCTGTGGAGTGTAGGCAAGATTCTATTGAGTGCTAGAGAGGTTTTTATCCACAGACTATTTTTCAGTTCTCTGTGGCATTTTGCTTTGAGCCATTTCTCTCTACCCAAGCTCTGGTACTCTCTCTCTCTGTTTCCTCAGGCTCCTGGGGTCCCTAGTCTTGCTGTTCTCATGGGCAGATCTGGACCCTGAGAACTTAAAGATTGCCTGGAAGAGGGCTGGGTGTAGAGTGTAGGCAAGAGTCTATTGAGCGCTAGAGTGGTTTTTGCCTGAGGGCTTTTTTTGGTCCTCTGGCATTTTGCTGTGAGCCGCCCCCTCTCCCCAAGCTCCGCAGCCTGTCTCATTAGTTTCTTCAGCCTCCCAGTGTTCCCAGACTATTTTCTCTTAGGGGTAATCTGTGTTGACCTCAGCCAGCCTCCCACCTAGAATTTAGAAGAGTCCTCAGACTCTGGAAAGGTAGGTGAAATGGGGGAGGGGTGATGAGTTCACGCCTTAGTGGAGGAAATTTTGTTCCCTTTTAGCATTGAAATGCCCTAACTTTGCCTACCTTCTGTGCTGGGTCCTGCTGTGGAACTCCTTCGCTCATTTGACTTTGGTTTTGTTGTTTTGAGCCACTCTGTCTCAATCAGTGAAGAGGGGAAGAAGAGCTCTGCTCCTACTCTAGAGCCATCTTGATCTGGAAGTCTCCCCTTGGTAATTTGATTGGTATAATGGTAAAACTAGAAATTAACTTTGGTAGTATTTTGTTTTTATTATATTGGCAGGGTCTCAATATGAACACTACATATTCTTCCAGCTATTTAAGCTGTTTATTTCTTCAAGGGGTACTTTATAATTGATTCTGTACAAATCTTTGTGCTCTGGTTGGTTTATCCATAGATTTTCTTGCATTTTGTGTGGTTATTTTGTTGTTATTCAGAATTATATCTTCTTTTTAATTATTCTTTCTTGGGTTCTGTTATTGATTTGGGGAAAGTTATTTTTAGTCTGTAATCTTGTGGCAGCTATTGTCTCAAAACTTAAGTATTGTTTCAATATTCATACTAATCTTTGTTTATTCCCTAGAATTCTCCAAGTATACCATCAGATCATCAGCAAATAATCTTCCCTTTACCTATATTTATGCCTCTAATTTCTTTTGTCACTGTTGTTACTAGCAATTCCAGAAATATATCAGATAGTAGTGGGGGATATTAGGTATCCTTGCATGACTCTCACATTTATTGGAAAAGGTCCTACTGTATTCCCATTGCACTTCATGTTTGATTTTGGATTTAGATATATGCTTTTGATGATAGTTTTTTTAAAGGTCCCTCTATACCTAAACTTTGTAGGGATTTTAGCATAAAAGCCTTTGATTCTTCCTAATCTGCATTTATTGAGATGATTGTGTGATTTTGAATGTTTAGGTTTTTTATAGAATTGTTATTTTCCAAATATTGATCATTCTTCCATCCCTGGCATAAATCCCACTTAATCATAATAAATGATTTCTGGATAAATCACTGTAGTCTATACAATAGAATTTTGTTTAAAATTTTTGAGTCACTGTTCATTAATGATATTGGCCTAAAGTTATTTTTTTCTGTTTTAATTGTCTCTGGTTTAGGTATTAGGATTGTTTGTCTCATAATTTCTGGTAGGGTATTTTGTTTTTCACTTTTTGAAACATTTTTTGAAGTATTTGTACTAAATATTATTTTTGAATTTGATATATTGTCCTATGAATCCATAAGGACCAGAAGATTTTTTTTCCTTTGGTACTTTCTTTATGGCTAGATCAGTTTCCTTTTTTGAGATTGGAATCTCTATCTGGCCTTTGACTAGTTTGAATAATTTTGGAGGTATTCCTCTATTTCTTTTGTGTTCTTAATTTTCTTAACATAAAACTCAACATAATATATCCTTTTTTATTCTTGTTTTGTTGTGATTTCATTCATTTGCTATTTTATTGATTTGATTTTTTTGCCCTCTTCTTTTTAATCTGATTAACTTAATATTTATTAGTTGAAAAGATGTCTTTTCAAAGAACCAATTTTTCATTTTATCATTTTTGTGGTTTTTGTTTCCACTTCAGTTTTTCTCTGATTTTAAACATCCCAGCTTCTGTGCTTATCTTAGGCTACATCCTAAGTTTATTTTCTGCATTTTCTATTGAGTGAGGAATAGCTTTGTGTTATTCAAATTTCCTTTCATTTGTATTTCTGGTTGTGAAAGAACTTGTCTAAATTGAATTGTTTAATTTAACCTCTCTGTTTTGGAATTTGCAACTTTTTATGATAGCAAAGATTTGGAAATTGAGGGATGCCAATCAACTATTTATTATAAGAAAAAAGGAAGAGAATGATTCCAGAAAACCTGGAAAGATTTAAATGAACTAACTCGAAGGCAAAGTGAAGTGAGCAGAAATAGGAAAACATTGTATGATATTTTAACAATAATTAACTGTGAAAAAATGGCTACTTTGATCAATATAATTATCTACAGCAATTCCTAAGGTGAATTGAATGTGATGAAAAATGCTATCCTCTCCAGAGAGAGAACTGATGAACCCTGAATGATGATCGAAGCATTTTTTTCCACTTTCTTTTTTGGCTGTTATTTTTCCTCACTGCAACATGGCTAATGTGGAAATGTATTTTGCATGAATTCATATATACATACTACAATGGCAATCATATTTCTTGCCTTTCAAAGGGTTGGTGGAGTGAAGGGAGGGAGAGAATTTGGAACTGATGATTAAATTTAAAAAATAAAGTTGAGAGTAAGGTTTATATTTTATATATATCACACTGGATTTTCATATATCAGTTTTTCTCAAAATACAAAGTAGATCATCATTAACTAAAGAAACTAAAGAACATCGTTGCAGTAAGTCCAAACTAGATGGGATTACCTAGAGGTTAGTTCTATTTATAAAAATATATATTTGACACTTTGTTTGCAAAGGAGAAAAACTTTTCATGAATGTATTGTTAGTTTTTTTAGTTATACGATTTTCTTCATTGTTTAACATGAATCATCACTTATATACTGTCTATATATACTATATATATATATATATATACTGTCTATATATACTGTCTATATATATATGTATATATATATATATACTGCCTTGTCTATAGATTACCTGAAACCTCATAATATGGTAAAGGTGTTGGGATTTGGGTCCATTTCTTTATTATTGAAATAGCTTTTGGCAATTTAGCTATTGTCTCATTTGCAGTGTGTCACTAGGCCTTGACCTGATGTTATTCGGCTATTAAATATAATAATGCCAATTAATTTTGTATATTAAGCCAAACAAAACTGGCATTCATGCTGACAATAATAATATCCAGAAGTTTAACTAGTTTAATGCAATTGCTACAACAAAGAGACCAAAAGGGACCAAAAAGTTCCTTAGTCAGCAAACATCTGATTTACTTGACAAATGGAGAAATTTCCATGAAAGACATCACCAATTAAGGCTACAAAAACATCTGTCAAATCTTTTGAAAAAGAATGAAGGACAGTTTGAAGGAATATCATCTTAAAAAGCAGAGTGAACCAGTAGAGGATAAAACCAGTTTAAGGAAAGCTTAGTAAAATATCCAACTAAGTAGTTATATCAAAGGCACATGAAAACAGAAGGACAACTAACAGAAAAAAAAAACTGAAAAAGATTTGCAAAGACCATTTTAATAAACTGCCTTCTCTGTAAAGGAAAGTTAAACTACTGCCCTTGAACCCAAGGTGCTCATAGAGAATATGGAAATGACACAGCTACACTAGATTGGAAATGATGCAATTGTGAATTCACTGAAGTATCTAAAGAAGGAAGTTGTATGAAAATTATGAGAAAAAATCTTGAACCTTGTTACTACTCAAAAAATGACCGAGAAAACATCAACAATTGCTGACTGGCATCTATGTCTACTCTCAGCTATGTAAAATGTTTATAGGATTCATCTATATCTGAAACAAGTGCTTCCTCTGTCGGGGTATTAGTACAAAACAAGTTCGGTTTTGCAAGTAATATTCAACAATGGACCACACCTTTACCCATTTTCAGTGAACTGAAAGGTGTAAAGAATGCAAGAACCCACTATGTTTCTGTGTTGAAGCTGTATCTTGTTCTAGTCCCTCCGACCACCCTAGCCCCCCCCAGTTAATATAGTAAGTAAATTTATAAACATCTTGTGTAAGGGGACCCCAAACACCTGCCACTTGAGCACTCCTCTATGGGCTACAGGTCACGTTCCTAATTTTAATCCATGTTTACCAAAGTGACTCTCTGTACCTCTCTCCCTCCCCATTCTCTTTCCCATGCTGCCTGCCTTCCTGCACCACTTAGTCTGCTTGCTGCCATCATAGTATTTCCCAGTTAGTATCCAAAAAATCTAGTATACTTGCTGTGACCCAGCAGGACCCTTTTGCAGTTTCCCCTCCTTCCTTCCCACTTCCGGATTTAGCTCATAAACTGACTAAATTCTGTCCCACAGCTGCTCCTACTCTGAATGAGCATGGCACTATGAAATTGGTAGAACTGAACCTCATGCCCCTTCCAGGGGAGATTTTCCCATCATTGGTTTGCAATAAATCAGTGAATAATTCAATAAAGAAATTAATAATTCAGCATGTTTGTTGAGTACCCTCCTCTAAAAGGTATTTAATTTGGTAGATCAGACACCACCACTTACAACCCCCCTTCTGGAAAGAGATCTCTCTTCTGTGCCTTAAGATCATTCAAGATTCCTTGGAAGATATCACAATAGGGAGGATATTTAGGAAATAAACATTTATTAGGCCCCTATATGTGCCAGGTACTATGCTACTCACTTTACAAATATTCCCTGATTTGATACATGATCAGTCCGATAGCAATGACCCTGTTAAATAACCCTCTCATAAAAAACATCAGACAAGGCAAAAAATAAGGAAATTAATGTTCTCCAAAGATATTTGTCACTGTGAAAGAGAGATCCCACTACACAATCTAGGTCAAAGAGGGAATTCTTGTAGATGATGCTGTCTTCCAGATACTCCTATTTGCAGATGGCCTTGTGCTGATTGAATTAAGGATAAAAAGATTATGCTTCCTAGAAGAGATCTTTTAGAATTCAAAGGAGTTTGATCTGTCCATTCACACCAAATAGATAAAGAATATCAAATACCCAGATATCAGCATGCATTTGGATGGGCATCTGGACCAGACAGTGTAAATGCATGAGTTGGCCCCAGAGTTGAAAAGTAACAGGAGGGCACTTTGAATTGCTTTAAGGAATGCAAATACCTAATTATTAGTGATATTGCTTGTGAGGGTAGCCATTGGGTCGTCATTGACCCCTGGTGAACTAGGGCTTTGCTCACCCAGCATGTGAAGACTGCTTCGGCGGAACAGACGGAAGAAACCAATAAGAAGGTTCAACGGCTGAGATGGCGACGCAGCAAGGCACTGTGGAGTGCTTAGGGCGTGTTGGAGCACAAAAGACAACACGGCCATCCAATGCAGCTGAGGAAGTCTCTAGGTGTAACGACCTTTTGGTGCCACTGGACCCAGGCTTCCGATGCCAAGAAAGTGGGACTGTCTTTGTGCATCGACTTTTCCACTTAAATTTTCATGCACAAGTGTCTTTGTGCACAAAAATGCACAAAGACAATCGTCATCCTCAGTTCCCAAGAAACTACTACCACCACCATATCGCACTTCCTCCCTCACTTGCTCCCTTTCCCACTTTCAAAAGCTATTCTATTTTGTAATCAAGTCTCAACCCCTCCAAAAAAATTTCAATTCACCTATAGACAAAGTGTCACCAAGTTCTGTCCTTGATGCCTCAGACCTGGCTCTCCCTAGTTAATCTCTGCCTGACTTTTGCCTTCAACTCAGTTTCCTGGTTGACATTTTGATGTCTCTTACTGGTCTTTGCTCTATTCATTCACTCTACCTTCATTTTTTTGCTGTCTCAGATATTTGAAAAGCAAATAATCTCTTTAGGTCTGGTTTTCTTTCTTTTTTAAAAATATTTTTAGGAAGTTTAATAGGAATGAATGAACAAAAATAATTTATGGTAATTTGGAAGAAAGAACCAGAAATTAATATTTTGGGGTGTTGGAGTATTGAATTTTGTTTTATTTTATTTTGTCTTATCTTGTAAGTGAAGAGAATTATAAGACAAATGATTCGCTTGCATTAAAGCTTAGTATTAGTCATAACACATCTTTCTTCTTCTGCCCCCTTTTAAAAATTACTTAGAATATTTTTCCATGATTCCATGATTCCTCCCCCTTCCCAGAGCTGACAAGCAATTCCACTGGGTTATACATGTGTCATTGTTCAAAACCTATTTCCAGGTTATTCAGATTTGCAATAGAGTGATCTTCTAACATCAAAATCTGGTTTTATTTCTAAGAATGTTTCAGAGACCTCTTGGTTATTGAATGTCCCTCTGTCTTCAGTTATGGTTGAGCTGATTTGTAAGATAGGTATGTAGGGTCACATAGGATTGTATTTTTAACTCCACTGCACATTTTTCCTTCTTCATTTCCTGATGAGTGCAGAATAGTGTTGTGTTATTCAAATTTCCTTTCCATTGTCTTTCAAAGTCTTTAACCTGCTTGCTGGCAGAACTTGAAGTTTCTGAATTTAATTATTAAATTTAACCACTTTGTGTTTTGGAATCTGCAGCTTTACTTGTCTACTCACAGCAATGCAATGATCTGGGCCAATCCTGAATGACTTAATGATAGGAAATGCTATCTTCCTCCAGAGAAAGAACTGATGGAGTCATCTTTCATATCAGTGTATCTTTAGTTTTATTTGGGGGTTTTGGTTATGAATGAGCATGCTCTTGTACCAATGACCAATATGGAAGTGTGTTTTGCATGACAATTAAAAAAGGAATTTATAGCTTGAGGTATTTTTTCCCTAGGGGTCATCTATTAATTCCTTCAGTTGGTATTTCATTTTCTATGTTCAAAAGTTCTGGGTAGTTTTCTTGTATTATTTCTTGCATTTTGGTAGTTAGGTTTTCTGTTTTTTCAGTTTCAGTTATGTCCAACTCCTTGATATCATCCCTTTGGAGTTTTCTTGGTAAAGATACTGGAGCAGTTTGCCATTTCCTTCTCCAGCTCATTTTATAGATGAGGAAATGGAGGCAAACAGAGTTAAGTGTTTTGCCCAGGGTCACACAACTAAAAAAGAATCTGAGGCTACCATTTGAACTCAGGGAGATAAGTAGGTGAGTCTTTTTGACTAGTAGCCCATCACTCTAACTATTGTACCTTCTAGCTGTCCCCATGTACTTCTGGAAAACCTATAATCCATAGTTATCTCAGGCTAGCAGGGAACAAACTTTGGGGTCTCCAACTTACAAGTTAGTCCTAAAACTTGGGGTTCATCAGATCTTACTAAGCTATAAGTTTGGGGTTTCTAGATTCCATGTTGACACCTGAAACTTTAATAAAGTTATTAATTATTTCACTAAGTTTTTTCATGGATTCTCTAAGCATACCATCATATCATCTTCAAAGAGTGATAGTTCCCATTTCTTTTTTAAACCGGTTACTCAGGAACACTGTGTGTTAGGGTTCTTGTTCTTAAATTCTATAACTTCCTCTCTCCCAAGTGTTGGATTATTTTTCTTTGTTTTGCAGTATTTTTTCATAGATACTTGAACTTTGTTTTCTAGATTCAGAGGCCATATTTCCTTCTGTCATTTTTTTTCTCTGATGGTTTCTGTGTTTATGTTTAAAGTCTTTGAGTTACCTTCTTCCTGCTACCTTTGATAATGTCAATATTTGCTTTCCACTTTGAGGGTTTTTGGCTTTAAACCCAGAAAGCTTTGGCTATGCCAGCCACCAAAGCCCAGCAAACATCTGCAATCTAGAGCCCAGATCTCCATGGCATACTGGAAAGAGGGAAGGGAAGGAGTGGGGAAGAGAGTGCAGAGTTGGGTTTTGTTGCTAGCTTGTGGGTTGGAGCCTTAGGTCAACTAATGTAGTCTTGCTGCCAATAGTGAAGTATGGTGGGCTGAAGAGGAGGGGTTGCTGCATGAGTTTGGAGTACATTCCAATTCATGGTTTTGGTTTTTATATGGACATAGCTAAAGTTGCTTTACCTTTGGGGCATGATTTCTATTTTGGAGAGGTCTGAGAGGCCATGAGAATGAGAGAAAATATCTAGTTCTCCATATTTGATGGGAGTACTTTCACTGGCTTTTCCTTATGCCTAGAATGCTCTTTCCTCATCTCCACCCTTCCTTTGAGTGTTCCTGATCCCCTTTAATTCTAGGGTCTTCCTTCTATTATCTCCCATTAATCCTACATAGAGCTTGTTTATATATAGTTGTTCACGTGTTGCCTCCCCCACCAGAAAATGAATTCCTTGACAGCAGGTACTTTTGAATTTGTGTACTGAGGGCTTAGCACAGTGTCTAGCACAAAGTAAGTATTTAATAAATATTTACTGACTGACTGTCCATTGGGATGTTAGCAGTGCTCCATAAATTGTAATGGAGAAAGTCAAAATGTAAATAATTGGAGAATAGCCCACAAATATTAAATGTCCTAGTTTTCTGTCAGGAAGTTCTTCCTTTTACCCAATCCTCAACATTCTTGCTGCAATCAACTTTGAGAGAGTGAGGATTTTCCATAAATGCTCCTTGGATTAAAGCTTCTGTGAGCCAGGTCTTCTTAAGCACAACCTTAAGGCCCCCATGGAATCCAGTGAGACAACTGAGAAGGCTTCATAGTCAGCTCTATGGATTCATATGTGTCAGAAGAACTACATCACTGATTCCATTTTTCCAGTCCAGATGATTTTTAAAATTATTTTTTTTCTTCATGACCATTCTCTAACAACAATTCCTTTCTATCATTGTTCCTCTCTGTCTCATTCCTCTGCCCTTCTCCTCCCCCTCCCCCTTTAAATTTAAAAAATATTTTATTTGTTTTTATAGGCCAAGATCCACCTTCTCACCCTATCAACTATGTCACCCCCATTAGGAAAAAATCCACTACAAATATGAACATTTAATCAAAACAAATTTCCACATTGACCAAGCAAGTCGAAACTTTTTTTTCTGAAATTCTGAGACCATTACCTGTGGTAGAGGCATGGAGAGGACTTGTAAGCCAAGATGCTGGAACCAGGGCTGGAGACCTGCCTGTCAATGGAGAAGGAGTTTCCAAAACAGAATGTTCCCAGGAGTTGGCAGTTGAGCTAACCAGGGAGAGGGGACTGGACTTGGAGTCACTCTCCCTGAAGGTTGAACTTGGCTGAAAGACCCTGGTGGGGCTGACTTGGTTTTGGGGTTCTCTGGCTTTGGACAGTTGAAGTTGACAAGAAGGAGAAACTTGGCTTTTGAGTTGGTGGTCTATTTGAGAGTTGAGCTGGCCAGGAGACTTTGAACTTTGTTTTCTCTCTTGAGGGAGCTGTCTCATACTGAAGGACCCTTGGGGGGGGGGTCCTCAGAAATTAAGCTGAGACCTTGCTGATTTTGTGAAGAAGAAAGATGATTTTGAACAGCTGTTGTCCTCCATCTCCCTAAATGTCTTAGAGTCACAGCTTGTGACTGGACTACTTTATCAAACCCTCATTTTAGATTAGGGGCATCCTCATCTCTCTCACCTCAGTTTCCCATCCTGTTATCCCAATAAATCCCTTGACTTGAAAGAGAAAAAGAAAAGAGTATATAGTTCACTCAGGGGGGAGGGAAGAATTGGGAGGAGAGGGCAGCAGGAAGAAGAGGGCTGGAGAAGAGAGGGAGTGAAAGGGAGGAGGAGATTAGAAAGATATACTGATCCAACAGCCATTAGTAGGGATCAGTAGGCAAACCCCAGAGCAGTTCCCCTGTGTACCAGCATCTCTGTGTGGCAGCATTCCTGTATCAGCATCCCTCAGCATTTCTCATTTCTACCTCCATTACAACCAAGCAGTTTTAGGTTCCTGTAGCACCTCTCTAGTCATAAGCCAGAGTAGAGCAATCATTGCAAGAAGAAACAGTTTTCCTCAGTTTACCTTTTTTCTATTTCATACCTCTTTAGCATGTGTCAAGGAAGTTCATTCCTTCCTCCTCCTGAGTAGCTTGACCTGTCCATCAAACATTCCTGACATAACACAGTTGGGCCAGGTTTGTGCCCTTGTGCACCTTGTACATCAATAAAAGTCAAGGCTTTGGGCTTGGGGGGTGGGGGGGAGAAGCAAGAAGAGAACGAGAAGAAGGAAGAAGTTGGGAACAGAGCAGGCAGGTGAGAGGGAAGGAGGAAGAGACTTGCAGGCTAGGGACCACATGGTCAGATTACTTAGAAGAATAATTGTCTACCCTTTCGAATAAACTTTATAAAATATATATCTGGGTAGAAATATTATTTCAGTTCTTATAGATCATGACTACATTGGTTCTTTAGGACCTTTAATTTTCTTCTGGGAAGTTTTAAATAAGTGCATAGGTCAGCATAGATTAATAGAAACTCAGTTGCGCCTGCCTGCATATAGGAAACTTACTGAGAAAGGGAACAACAACCATCTAAAGCACCTCTTTGGATGGATTGCCCACCCCTGTTCTTTTACGGTAGGGAAGGGGATGGGTCAGTAAAGTCCTGGCTGGAGTACAGGAACCCAGCCCAGCCCAGCCCCTGACTTCCCCGGGCACGAGAAACTGCTGGCTCCTACCGCTGCTTTGCTCAGCCAGGTGCTGTGCTGAGCGAGGAGACACCCCCTTAAATTAATCCTGGGGGTCCTTCTGGGTTGTGAATTAGAGTTCCACGTGATTCCCCACCCTTCCACCCCACCAGACCCATTTTGGATGAGAATGGGGTGGTAGGGGACAGGGCAGGATCCCACATGCCCCCAGACAGTTTGACTTTCCCGGGCACAAAAAACGCAGACTCCTGTTTCTTCTCAGCCTCTGCACTCTCCCCAGGCATGCTATCAGCACGGCCCAGAATATGGGAGCAACCCCCCTCTCCCCATTCCAAATTGGACGGAGTTTGTTTGTTTGTTTAAACCAAGAGGCACTAGGACCCAACAGATCTTTCCCAGTCCAATGTCTGCCTAACTTTCCCTGCATGCCACACCCACAGGGCTGCTACTGCAGGGACCTGTTCCTAGATACCCATTAAATTAATCCTGTAGGTACTTCCGGGCTGTGGACTAGAGTTAGGGGCTCCCTGCCCCCCAACTTTGAAAACACGTGGCTGTTCACTCTGGGGGAGGGGAAGGGATTTAACATCATTTTTCTTTCCCTTTTTCCTACCCCCCCCAAAACAGTCCTTAGAACTGGGCTAAGAGGAAGTGCTTTTGGGAATTATTTTCTTTCTTCCCTTCCCCCCTCAGCACATTTCTTCTGACTATATTTTTACAATGAAGTTCTCTTTGAATTTTTCTCTCTCCCTCCCCCACCCTCAAACTTTCCTTGCAGACTATCTACCTTCTTTAGCACATCAAAAAGCCACATTTTCTTTCTCTTCCTTTTGGTCTCTCCCTTCCCTTTCACACACATTCCTTTCTCCCTGCTTGCTTAGATAGGCCTACCCACAAGTGCCTTCCATTCTACATGCATTTATAGCACCACCTACTGTCAAGAATTAAGACTACAGGAAAATAAAAAGAATTCCTTTGCTACTGCTACTAGTGATATAAAATAATGCTATTAAATCGAATATATTTAAATAAAAGTATTATTAATAGGAAATATTAATATTTAAATTAAAACCAAATTTCTAAAATTAAACAAAACCAACATTAAATCAAATTAATTGCATGCAATATTAAGGAATAATTTTAGAACACAGTAGTATTAATAATGCTATCAATAACAATTATTAATTTTCAATAACTATTTTAGTCACTACCTCCCATTATTAATTACTAATAATTATTATTAGTGATTGCTACCTGTTGTTTATGGTTTATGGTTGTTAATGATTAATAACAATATTGTAATTAATGCATAGTATTATTTATTGATAACATTATAGATATTTATAATAAATTACTATTGCTAATAATTAACACCATCAATAATCATAATAAATGTATATTTTTATTACTTGTTAATAACAACAATTATTACAATAAATACACATTCATTACTGATACTATTGCTGTACAACAATTACTGTTTCCTTACATTAGCTTTTGGTTTTAAACCTCCTCTTATTGCCTTCCACAATAACATTGAAGAACTTTGTGTCCATTTTTTGTTGTTGTTGTTTTAGAAACTTTTCATTGTTTTAGCTGACCATAGCATTTAGCAATACTCAGACTAGCTTAAATAGGACATACAGACTAGACAATATGAGAAATACTGCAACAAATCAAGGGAAATCAGGAACTATTCTTCCTGGTTCATCCCTGAATACACTTTATACTTCTTGGGTAGATCCCAATCTACCTAAGGAGAATTGGATGAAAAAGAAAGAAGCTAGAAAGCTTTGTAAGGCATGGATGGACATATATTTTACCTGGCCAAAATATGCCTCTTTTGACTTCAAGATCTTAAAAGATTTGAAGTTAGTCATTAAAAACAAAGAGTCCAAAGATTATAAATACTGGTACTTGTGGGCATATCATGTTGATAAGTCGACCATCCCCTCCAGTGAGGAAACCATTCTTTCTTTGGAACCAGAACATTCTACCTTAACTCCTTCAGTGAAATCTAGCAAGAAACAAACTCTATCATCCCACCTGGCCTGTGAGGAGGTTTCTCCTCATACTGACCCAAACCAGAACTTGAACCCCTCAGCTCCTCTCCCTGTAAGACCTCACTTATCCCCTACTCCTTTAATCCCCTTTCCCCCCAGCCTACCTCTCTACCTTCCCTTAACATCCTTCTACTCATACCCTCCCCCTAACAACACCCACCTATACCATCCCAACTTCAATCCTTTTTTGTACCCTCCTTCCTACCCACCTTACTATGATTCCTCTAGACCTCGCCTCTCCTACTCTTCTCCACCCTGTATTGGGTCCCACCCCACCTCCTCTCCACCCCTCCCCCAACCCCTCCCCCATTCCTCTCTGTCCCACCCCCAGTCCTACCACTGATCTTTTCGCTCTGCCTCCCCACCTACTGACCAGATCCATTCTACCACTCCACCTCCTTCCCCTACCAGCCTTACTACAACCCACTCCACTGAACTCCAGAACACAGTCCAAGCAGCAGTTGCCACAGATGATTCAAATAAAGGTCTTTTCCCTCTAAAAGATGTCCCTTCATATAACAGACATGGAGATTTAGTAAATATTAGACATCATACACCTTTTAATCCACAGGACATTGAGAGATTCAAAGAAAAAACAACTTCCTATGAAGCTGAGCCTATGGTGGTGATAAATAAGTTTGAAAGCATTTTTCGCACACACAATCCCACTTGGCTTGATATAGATTTGCTTCAGGCCTTTCTAACAGAAAGGGAAATGAATAAGATTCTTTCTCTTGTTAATCAGGCCCAGGGAGAGGGAACAGCTCATTGGCCAACTGAAGATCCCAAATGGGACCCAAATTTAGAGCAAGATTACTTACAACTATGCAAGGCTAGAAATGCATTGCTAAAATCTATGAGAGCCTCTTCTGATAGGCCTGGTACATGGACTAAATTTGAAAATATTAAGCCAGAAGACAATGAAAATCCCTCTCAGTTTATGGAAGTTTATTGAGCTGGGAGGCAGATATATCAAGGTTGATCTGGATAGAGAAAGGGATGTTAGACAAATCAGAATACAATTTGTAAAAAAAACAGTTGTAATTAGGAATTATTTTATGACTAGCTGTCCAAACTGGCCTACTTTGGACCTTGAAGAATTGAAAAGAGTGGCAGTTTATGCTTATTGAGGAAAAGGAAGAGAACACTGATTTAGTGGAAACATTAAGGAAGTAAATAAAGAAATTGACTGCTAAACAGGGTGAGAAAGATAAGGACAATACTACCTTAGTAGAGACATTGAGGAAGGAAATAAAAGAATTAACTGAAATAGTTGTAAAGGTAAAGCAAGGAGCGATCATAACTTCCTTACAATAATCCACAAAACAACCCATTTTTGTGGAAGAGTGGGACATGTAATTATGAATTGTAAGAAGAGAAATCAGGAAAATAGGAATAGAAGTTTCAGGAATAATAATGATGGGAATAGGAGGAATAGTTATTTGAATAAGGCAAATCAAGACTCACACCCAAACATCTGTACTCATTGTGGGAACTCCCTTCAGTAGGGGGGGACCCCACAGGTGTGGACAAAGAAATTGTGATGAATTATGGTACTTGGGAGGGGAAGGATCCTCAAAGACTCTAGAAGTGAATTTTTTTTTTATTTTTTATTTTTTTTTTATTTAATATATTTTATTTGATCATTTCCAAGCATTATTCGTTAAAGACATAGATCATTTTCTTTTCCTCCCCCCCACCCCCCATAGCCGACGCGTAAGTCCACTGGGCATTAGATGTTTTCTTGATTTGAACCCATTGCTTTGTTGATAGTATTTGCATTAGAGTGTTCATTTAAAGTCTATCCTCTGTCATGTCCCCTCAACCTCTGTATTCAGGCAGTTGCTTTTTCTCGGTGTTTCCACTCCCATAGTTTATCCTTTGCTTATGAATGGTGTTTTTTTTCTCCTGGATCCCTGAAAGTTGTTCAGGGACATTACACCGCCCCTAATGTAGAAGTCCATTACGTTCGATTATACCACAGTGTATTAGTCTCTGTGTACAATGTTCTCCTGGTTCTGCTCCTCTCGCTCTGCATCACTTCCTGGAGGTTGTTCCAGTCTCCATGGAACTTCTCCACTTTATTATTCCTTTGAGCACAATAGTATTCCATCACCAACATATACCACAGTTTGTTCAGCCATTCCCCAATTGATGGGCATCCCCTCGTTTTCCAGTTTTGGGCCACCACAAAGAGCGCAGCTATGAATATTTTTGTACAAGCCTTTGTGTCCATTATCTCTTTGGGGTACAGACCCAGCAGTGCTATGGCTGGGTCAAAGGGTAGATATTCTTTTGTCGCCCTTTGGGCATAGTTCCAAATTGCCCTCCAGAATGGTTGGATCAGTTCACAACTCCACCAGCAATGAATTAATGTCCCTACTTTGCCACATCCCCTCCAGCATTCATTACTTTCCTTTGCTGTTATGTTAGCCAATCTGCTAGGTGTGAGGTGATACCTCAGAGTTGTTTTGATTTGCATCTCTCTGATTATAAGAGATGTAGAACACTTCTTCATGTGCTTGTTAATAGTTTTGATTTCTTTATCTGAGAACTGCCTATCCATTTCCCTTGCCCATTTATCAATTGGAGAATGGCTTGATTTTTTGTACAATTGATTTAGCTCATTATAAATATGAGTAATTAAACCTTTGTCAGAGGTTTCTATGAAGATTTTTTCCCAATTTGTTGTTTCCCTTCTGATTTTAGTTATATTGGTTTTGTTTGTACAAAAGCTTTTTAGTTTGATGTAGTCAAAATTATTTATTTTACATTTTGTGATTCTTTCTATATCTTGCTTGGTTTTAAAGCCTTTCCCCTCCCAAAGGTCTGACATGTATACTATTCTGTGTTTACCCAATTTACTTATGGTTTCCTTCTTTATGTTTAAGTCACTCACCCATTTTGAATTTATCTTGGTGTAGGGTGTGAGGTGTTGATCTATTCCTAGTCTCTCCCACACTGTCTTCCAATTTTCCCAGCAGTTTTTATCGAATAGTGGATTTTTGTCCCAAAAGCTGGGATCTTTGGGTTTATCGTATACTGTCTTGCTGAGGTCGTTTTCCCCCAGTCTATTCCACTGATCTTCCTTTCTGTTTCTTAGCCAGTACCAAATTGTTTTGATGACTGCTGCTTTGTAATATAGTTTGAGGTCTGGGACTGCAAGGCCCCCATCATATGTGTTTTTTTTCATTATTTCCCTGGATATCCTTGATCTTTTGTTCTTCCAAATGAACTTTGTTATGGTTTTTTCTAAATCAGTGAAGAAGTATTTTGGTAGTTCAATGGGTATGGCACTAAATAGATAAATAAGTTTGGGTAGGATGGTCATTTTTATTATATTGGCTCGTCCTATCCATGAGCAGTTAATGTTTTTCCAATTGTTCAAGTCTAGTTTTAGTTGTGTGGCGAGTGTTTTGTAGTTGTGTTCATATAGTTCCTGTGTTTGTCTTGGGAGATAGATTCCTAGGTATTTTATTTTGTCTAAGGTGATTTTGAATGGGATTTCTCTTTCTAGTTCTTGCTGCTGAGCTGTGTTGGAGATATATAGAAAAGCTGATGATTTATGTGGGTTTATTTTGTATCCTGCAACTTTGCTAAAGTTGTTGATTATTTCAATTAGCTTTTTGGTTGAATCTCTAGGATTCTTTAAGTAGACCATCATGTCATCCGCAAAGAGTGATAACTTGGTCTCCTCCTTGCCTATTCTGATGCCTTCAATTTCTTTATCTTCTCTAATTGCTACTGCTAGTGTTTCTAGTACAATGTCAAATAGTAGAGGTGATAATGGGCATCCTTGTTTCACTCCTGATCTTATTGGGAATTCATCTAGTTTATCCCCATTGCAGATGATATTAGCTGTTGGTTTTAGATATATACTGTTTATTATTTTTAGGAATGACCCTTCTATTCCTATGCTTTCTAGTGTTTTTAATAGGAATGGGTGTTGTATTTTATCAAAGGCTTTTTCTGCATCTATTGAAATAATCATGTGGTTCTTGCTAGTTTGCTTGTTGATGTGGTCAATTATGTGGATGGTTTTCCTAATGTTGAACCAGCCCTGCATCCCTGGTACGAATCCTACTTGATCATGGTGAATGATCCTTCTGATCACTTGCTGGAGTCTTTTTGCTAGTATCCTATTTAAGATTTTTGCATCTATATTCATTAGGGAGATTGGTCTATAGTTTTCTTTCTCTGTTTTTGACCTGCCTGGTTTTGGAATCAGTACCATGTTTGTGTCGTAAAAGGAGTTTGGTAGAACTCCCTCTTTGCTTATTATGTCAAATAGTTTGTATAGTATTGGGGTTAACTGTTCTCTGAATGTTTGATAGAATTCACAGGTGAATCCATCAGGCCCTGGGGATTTTTTCTTAGGAAGTTCTTTGATGGCTTGATGGATTTCAATTTCTGATATGGGATTATTTAAGAATTCTATTTCCTCTTCTGTTAGTCTAGGCAGTTTGTATTTTTGTATATATTCATCCATTTCTCCTAAATTGGTGTATTTATTGCCATATAATTGGGCAAAGTAATTTCTAATGATTGCCTTAATTTCCTCTTCATCGGAGGTGCTGTCCCCCTTTTCATCTTTAATGCTGTGAATTTGCTTTTCTTCCTTCCTTTTTTTAATTAGATTGACCAGTACTTTGTCTATTTTGTTTGTTTTTTCAAAGTACCAGCTTCTTGTCTTATTTATTAAATCAATAGTTCTATCACTTTCGATTTTATTAATTTCTCCCTTAATTTTTAGGATTTCTAATTTGGTTTTCTGCTGGGGTTTTTTAATTTGATCGCTTTCGAGTTTTTTCAATTGCATTTCCAATTGATTGATCTCTGCTCTCCCTTGTTTGTTAATATGAGCTTTCAGGGATATGAATTTGCCTCTGATTACCGCTTTGGCTGCATCCCAAAAAGTTTGAAAGGATGTTTCGCCATTGTCATTTTCCTTGATGAAATTATTAATTGTTTCTATGATTTCTTCTTTAGCTAAACGGTTTTGGAGTATCATATTGTTTAATTTCCAATTGGTTTTAGATTTGGTTTTCCATGTACCATTACTAATCATTATTTTTATTGCCTTGTGATCTGAGAAGGCTGCATTCATTATTTCTGCTTTTTTGCATTTGTGTGCTATGTTTCTGTGACCTAATGTATGGTCAATTTTTGTGAATGTGCCATGTGGTGCTGAGAAGAAGGTGTATTCCTTTTTATCCCTATTTATTTTTCTCCATATGTCTATTAATTCTAATTTTTCTAAGATTTCATTCACTTCTTTTACCTCTTTCTTATTTATTTTTTGATTTGATTTATCTAAATTTGATAATGGTTGGTTTAAGTCTCCCACTAGTATGGTTTTATTGTCTATTTCTTCCTTCAATTCTCCTAGTTTCTCCATTAGAAATTTGGGTGCTATATTATTTGGTGCATACATGTTGATTAATGATATTTCCTCATTGTCTAGAGTCCCTTTTAACAAAATATAATTACCTTCCCTATCCCTTTTGATCAGGTCTATTTTTGCATTGGCTTTATCAGATATCATGATTACCACTCCTGCCTTCTTTCTATCAGTTGAGGCCCAGAAGGTCTTACTCCATCCTTTAATTCTGACCTTGTGGGTGTCAACCCGCCTCATGTGTGTTTCTTGAAGACAACATATGGTAGGGTTTTGGATTCTAATCCATTCAGCTATTCGTCTACGTTTTATGGGTGAGTTCATCCCATTCACGTTCAAAGTTATGATTGTCATTTGTGGACTCCCTGGCATTTTGATTGCCTTCCCTAATTCTAACCTTTTCTTCTTCGGCTCTACCTTTTAGTCCAGTGATTTACTTTGAATCAGTCCCCCTTGTCCCCTCCCTTGATGTTTCCCTTTTTAGTCCCTCCCTTTTTGTTCCCTCCCCCTCCCCCCTCTCTTTCCCTCCCTTTTTGTTCTCCCTCTCCCCCTCCCCGCCTTGGTTTTCCCTTCTCCTTACCCTTGTTGGGTAAGATAGAATTCAAGATCCCAATGGATCTGGATGTTTTTCCCTCTCAGAGTTGATTTCCCTGAGATTGAGGTTTAAGTAAACCCCCCCCCCCTCTCTTCCTCTCCTTCTTATAGGAGTTTTCTTCCCCTCCCCTTCCCCTGTGAATCTTTGTGTGAGAACCATTATTCTATTTGGTCTTTCTTTACCCCCTATTTATACATTACATTTTCCCCACATATTAGTATACATAGGTTGATATAAATGTAGTCCTTATAGAAGAGAGTTTGAGTAAAAGAAGATAACATTTTTCCCCTTTCCTTAATATTTACCTTTTCAGGTATTCCTTGCTCTTTGATTTTCGGTATCAAACTTTCCACAGAGCTCTGGTCTTTTCTTTGCAAAAAGTTGGAAGTCTTCTATTTTGTTGAATGCCCATACTTTCCCTTGGAAGTATATAGTCAGTTTTGCTGGGTAGCTGATTCTTGGTTGGAGACCCAGCTCTCTTGCCTTTCTGAAGATCATGTTCCATGCCTTACGATCATTCAGCGTAGAACTTGCAAGGTCTTGTGTGACCCTGATTGGCATTCCTTTATATCTAAATTGTCTTTTTCTGGCTTCCTGTAGGATTTTTTCTTTTGTTTGATAGCTTTGTAATTTGGCAATTACATTCCTGGGAGTTGTCTTTTGGGGGTTTAGTGTAGAAGGTGTTCTGTGAGCTCTGTCAGTGGATGTATTGCCCCCTTGTTCTAGAATCTCTGGGCAATTTTCTTTGATTATATCTTGTATCACCATGTCCAGTTTGGTGTTTATTTCTGGCTTTTCTGGGAGTCCAATTATTCTTAAATTTTCTCTTCTCCCCCTGTTTTCCAGATCTATCACCTTGTCGGTGAGATATTTTATGTTCTCTTCTAATTTCTTGGTGTTTTGGCTTTGCTTTATTAGTTCTTGCTTTAAAGCCTGGTTTTCTTTTACAGTTTGGTCAAACTGGTTTTGTAGATGCGTGAATTTCTTTTGCATCATTTCCCACTTTTCCTCCCAGAGGGCTTCCATCTTTTTGGTCCTTTCTGATTCAAATTCTTCATGGGTTTGTGGAGAGTTTCTATTTCCTTTGGAAGATTTTGGAGAATTTTCTTGTATATCTTCTTCTATCTGCTCTGTATTTTGTATTTTGGCTCCATAGAATGTGTCCAGAGTCGCCCCTTTCTTCTTATTTTTCTTGGTATTTTGGGGCTTCTGTGCTTCTGTGGAGTTTGTCATCTCTGAACGTGGAGGATTGGCTTTTCTTGTCTTTGTCTGGTGATCAGAGGCTTTAGTCCTGGGCAGATGTTGGTTCTATGAGCGTTCCCTGGGTTAAACTGAATATGCCTCACTGGAACTGGAATGGAAAGGTCCGACCACGAGGCCACACTCTCCCCCTGGCTCGATTTCCGGAAGTTGCCGTCAGAATCCCTGGCCGTGAGGCTGTTTCCTCGGCCTGCAGGGGGATGGGCTGCCGCTTCCCCAAGCTCCGAGAGCACAGACTTTCACTGAGACTTGGATAGCAGGATCCAGCCCGTGAGGCTGTCTTGCCCGCCCTGAGGGTTGCTGTTGTTTTGACCAGCTCTCTGCAGCGGAGGCCCCAGGCAGTAACTTTCACCCGGACCTACCGGCTCTTTGCAGCGGAGGCCCCAGGCAGTAACTTTCACCCGGACCGACCGGCTCTTTGACCTACCGGCTCTTTGCAGCGGAAGCCCCAGGCAGTAACTTTCACCCGGACTGGGACTTGGGTAGAAGACCCTGAGGGTTGTTGTTCCTCAGACCCTGCTCTCTGAGCCCGGCGGGGCTGCCCCTTCCGGGAGCCTTGGACTCTGCGCTCCTACCCCTGAAGTCCGAGGGATCTCGGGTTCTGCCTTTTAAGGGGAGCCGTACCTTTTGAACCGGGTCCAGGTCCAGGAGGAGGGTTCCCAGGGTCTGTGCTGTTGATCGTTTTGAATTTCGGCGCCTTAGGAGCTTCTAGTTTGAGATCGGTCGGGAAGGGTTTTCCGGAGATCTGAACTTCAGCTTTCTCTAAGCCGCCATCTTAACCGGAAGTTAGAAGTGAATTTTTAAGCCTTTTCAGACCTAATTCTCTTATTTATATTAATGGTTTCAGTCTGTTCCCCTCCCCAGAATGAAGAAGTCTCTGTAACATGATTTTAAATATGAGAGGCATGTAATTCCGTGTCAATTACTTCATAAGCTATCAAAATTGAAGTATTTTTTGTCTTTAATTGTACCTCTCCTATGACTATGATTGTACTATAGAAGAATATCATTGTAAAAAGCCCATAAACAGCATTTTGTTCCTTTTTTGACTTTGTTAATTGTCACACAGAGCTGATGGATGGACTCCATCACATTGGTTTCAACCTGTATACAAGTTTTGGGAATTTATTTGTCTAATAATTTAAATTGATTTTAATAGGTCTTCAGAATTGATTTTCATATATCTGGGAGCAACCCTACCTCTGACTGATCATTTATTTGCTTGCCTCTTGAGTTGTTTGTAACAAGAGGTAAGGTTCCTGTGAATTTTAAAACTACTCTACCCTACTCAGACTGTACTTTAGAAGATTTGATTTAGCTATTTCCTGATTGTAACAATGAAGATACTTGATCAGGAATGTCTTGGGAACTTTACATTGCTCCACCCTACTTAGTCAAACAAGGTCACGAATGTCTGCACCCATATTTAAGGATTAAGTATCTAGGAGGGTGGCCTTCAACAGACATGTGCAGAAACAGCTGACAGACCCCTGGGCTGTCCTAAGTCAAGTTAAGCTACCATTGGTACAGATAAGATGCAGGAAAGTGCCACAAAACCATCTATATAGAGCACATCACTTCCTCCCTTCACTCTCTTTCCCCTGGAGAGTTGGATCTGGCTGATCACTTCCTGTGAGCAGCCTGGGCACCAGTTCAATCCTGGAACTCAGTCTGGAGGAGCTCACTCAGACAGCTTCCTTGAGATGGTCTCATGGTGAGTGATAAGACTGACTTCCTTTTTCCTTGGGCTCAGGGAGGCCCCTGTGGCCAAGGCATTTAACTCCTGCCTGGTTCAGCCTGAGCCAGAGCAGTTTAAATTAACTCTTTCCTCTCCCTCTCTCTTCTTCTTAATTCCTTCTCTCTATATTAATTAAAATCACCATAATTTCCAGATGACTTGGGTATTTTATTATTTGGGATATCCCATGGCGAGCAATTAATTTAGATTTTAAAGTCACAATGCTAAAATTATGCTTTACAGTCCATTTGTAGTTGAAGTAGAGTGCAATGTCATTGTTGTATTTTCCCATCTCTGCATTTATTGAAAATGTAATGGATGACATATCTGAAGTGATTTTTACTTTTTAGTCCTTGGATTCACGTGAAAATGGGTGGGGCATATTGGATACAGTTCTGTTACACTGTTACAGTCTCATATCAAAAGGGAGGGAGGTGCCCAAGTGGCTTAGTTAACCTGTGATGTATTATAATCTCAGTCAGTAGGTGGAAATGATTTTTTTTTCCTGTGAAGCCTAGAAGCTTCAAAATGGATTTATTATATTTGTATCTTTTCATCACCAGTACAGAGGTTTTTCTCCCACCAAATTTTGGAATGATGGTATTAATAGATTTTGTTAAAAATATCTTTACCAAGGTTGAAAGATTGACTAAATCTGGAGAACTTGTGACTAATATCCATGAGCTTCAGAAGCTTTTTAATGAGTAGCTATAGAGACTCATGTGAATCCTAATGATAGCTGGTGGAACCTCTCATGGCTGCAAGGATCAGGTTTGTTTGCAGTTATCCTTAAATGGACCTTATAATTTTAGGAATTTGGGTACTTTTTAGAATCTATTAGTTGTTGTACTACTGTTTTTAAAAGACTTTTACCTGGTGAAAAAATTATGTAGTCACACTGTGAATCCTGGACATGTTAAGAGTGATATACATTTCATTTTTGAGTGAGCACCTTTTGTGTTATGCCTCTGCTTGGCTAACACATTGTCACATGGAATGTGAACTGTGAAATTATGATTTTTTAAAATTATTTTTCTTCTCTTTATGTTTGTAATGGGATATTTTCTTTTCTTTCTTTCTTTTTTCCTAACCTTGATGATACTTGAAGTACATGAAATCAGTATTAATGTTTTTTTTTTTGCCTTGAAGAATATAGTTTACAGTATCTATTAGCCTTAGTAACTATGCATACCCAAACACTTTCAAATATGGAAACCTGCCATTTATTGATAAATGTTATGGGACTTTGTTTAATCATTATGTCTGATTCCAAGAGAAGGGAACAAAAGAGCCACTATATAGTGCCAAGTAGTACAAGGTCAAAAAGCCCAAAACCAATCCAGGGAGGATTGTTGAACTTCTATGCCAATATGAAAGGACTTGAACCTAGTGTGAGAATCGAGGTTGCAGCGCTTGACATATGTTAAGATGCAGGACTCCCTTGTACCACACTCCATGTGCAATATTCTGTGTCAAGTACTTCAGGTTGGCTATCATCCTGGCTCCCCCTATCTCTGACAGTGATGGTAAAATCAGACCAGGGAATTTTTTTTCCCATTTGCTGCTGAAACTTAGTCCTTTCTCTATTATAGTTTGGCAATTTTCTGTAGTCCTGGCTGCAAATGGGTAAAGTGCTGTATTGCTGCTATTGTCCTACAGGCTTGTGGGACATAAGTCACTTTAATTGGTCCTTGCTGTGATTCAAGAACCTATTACAGGTTTATTTTTTTCTCAGAATTGTATACATGTAATATATTTTTTTTATTTTTTATCATTTCTGTGCTTCTTATTATTTTTATACAGAACTTAATGTTTACTATTTTATTTGGGATTTTGGGGGTGTTTTGTTTTTCTTTTGACAATTGTTTTACATATCTCATAACTCAGTCATTTATCCCAGTGTAATTCTGGTGTTGTCAACACCCCCACAGGGGGGATTGTGTAATTACCCTAAAAATCCAAGGTTTAAAAATTTTTGGAGAAATTTCAGGGAAACTTGCCAGCACCCCAAATCAAGAAAGCAGATCCTTTTGGAGAAGGTGCTGTAAAGATGCCTGAAGAAGCCATACACTGCATCAAAAGATCCAGAATGAACTTTGGGATATAATGAACTGAATTGAAGGGGGTTGAACATACTTATTCTGAATGTAAACTCCTTAATTGGCATTTTGTCAATGTGTCTATCAATCAGTTTTTGTATTTTACTCTCATCTCTAGTTTCCTCTTAGAAAAATGCACTATTGTACGTATTTTTAGTGTACTAGAAGGTATTTAGAGTTATAAGATAGTTATATTTAAATGATCCACTGGGGAGACGGAATCCCAAATGATCACGTGGGGATTGTGTCAAGGAAGTTCATTCTCTCCCCCTCCTAAGTAGCTTGATCTGTCCATCAAACATTCCTGACATAACATAGTTACATGCTGCAAGTCAATAAAAGTCAAGGCTTTGGGCTTGTGAGGGGGGGAGAAGGAAGAAGAGAATGAAGAAGGAAGAAGTTGGAAACAGAGTAGGCAGGTGAGAGGGAAGGAGGGAGAGACTTGCAGGCTAAGGACCATATGGTCAGGTTACTTAGAGGAATAGTTGTCTATCCTTTCTACTAACCTTTATAAAATATATATCTGGGTAGAAATAATATTTCAATTTTTACAAGCAAAGCTGATGCTTCAACATTAGACCTCTTCAATACTCATCAGCCATTACATCCAAAAGCCTTTTATTACAGTTCCATTGAAGGTTACCATCTGTTGGTTTCTATCTCCTCTGATCCTTTCTAAATTTCCCCCATTTAATCATTAACAGATCCACTGTACCTTAATCAATCCAATCCAATGTAATATACATTTGTTAAGTGCCTGCCATGTACAGGGCATTCTGCTAGGCACTGGTGGTTCAAAGGGGGAAAAAAAACCCCCAAAGCAGAAACAATCTACTGTCTGGTACTCCAGTCAGAGATCTGGAATCTTATTTTTCCCTTTTCTGACCTCCTCCTCTCCTTCTTACTCTACCCACCAAGCTTACATTCTACATTCTGCATTTGGGGATCTGAGGTGTAGGGAAGGGAAGGGAAGGAGACAATTATATAGAGGCTAATTTTTTAAGAAA
The DNA here is from genome assembly GCF_027887165.1 of Monodelphis domestica. NCBI lineage: Eukaryota > Metazoa > Chordata > Mammalia > Didelphimorphia > Didelphidae > Monodelphis > Monodelphis domestica. The sequence goes on from NC_077231.1 coordinate 169,619,514, forward strand.
GCAGTACTAGCTAAAGTCATTAAGAAAGATTTCCTTTAGAGGAAGACAAATGAACTGAGCTTTGAAGGCAGCTCCAAGAGATCAAGCTGGAGGAGCAGCCATGAGGATAGCCTTTGCCCACATAGGAAACGGATGTGACAAGTGGACACATAAAGAAACAGATTGCTTTTTGGGGACCAAACAGCCAGAAGGTTAGTGGGGCTATAGCACAGAGTAGAGAGATATTTAGGAAACCTAGGGAGAGAGTCGATGGCCAGGCTTTATCTGCCTGATGCTTTAGGAGAGAACTTTGGGAGCTGAGGAAGAAGATGGGGCAGTAGGTGGTCTGTAAACTCCCATCCAGCTCCAAGTCCAGCTCTCTTTCCATTGTCCTGCCATGGTTTTTGCCTTTTCTTAATTGCTGTCAAAGGTCTTTCTGTAATTCAGCAACTTCCTCCCCTTGTCTCTCATTAGCCTGACCTTGACTTTGTGGGCTAGGTTTGGTGGCTAAACTGTTTCCACTTTCCCTCCAGTCTACTGTCTGGGACTCCAGCCAGAGATCTGGAATCTTATTTTTCCCTTTTCTGATCTCCCTCTCTCCTTCTTACCCTGCCCACCAACTTCTGCAGAAGAGAAGATAGCTGATGCAGGTGATGTCTCACACATTATGCTTTGGCTTTCTAACCAACTTACAAGCTCCTCCTGCCCACCCATCCCTCAAAAAAAAAAATGAAAGAAGTTTCCTGTTCAATGAGATTTAAACTTTAGATACTCCTCTCTGATAGTGGAATAGTGCAAGATTTTACCACTTGTTCACTTGGTCCAGTCATGTCCAATTTTTAGTAACCCCCATTTGAGTTTTGCTTGAAAAAGACTGGTGTGGTTGGCCATTTCCTTCTCTAGCTCATTTTACAGATGAGAAAACTGAGGCAAACAGGGATAAGTGGCTTGTTCAGGATCACACAGCTCAATTGGTGTCTGAGGCAGGATTGAACTCAGAAAAATGAGGTTTCCTGCCTCCAGGCCTGCCATACTACCCACTGTATCATCTAGTTTCCTTTATTAAGTAGCATGTACTTGGGAATTGTGCTAAGCAATGGAGGATACAAAAATAAGGAGGACCTGTAAAGAGGGTTGGGGAGCGGTCAATAGGAAGGTCTGAGGGCAAGGTATCCGGTGAGGAGGTGGAGAATTCTAGAGATGGAAGGGAGCCTGGAATGAAAGAAGCCCTTCAGGAGATGGAAGACTAAACTAGGTAGTCCTCAATCAGAAGACAGGCAGAAATTTCAAGGTAGAAGTTTCTCCAGAATGTGTGAATGGGAAGGGTCATCTATTTCAACATTCTCAGATATTATGCTATAAGAAAATAGACAGGATGCTTTCAGAAGAATTTGAGGTTCACATGAACTGATACAAAGTGAAATGAGCAGAATCAGAACATTGTCCCCAGAAACAGCAAAATGTAGGGTGGTTGATTGTAAATGATGGCTATTCTCAACAAGTCAACGATCTAAGACAATTCCAAAGGGCTCAAGATGAAAAGTGCTATTCATTTCTAGAGAAATAACTGATGGGAGTCTGAATGCAAACTGAAGTAGTTTTTAAACGTTGTTATTCTTGTTTTGGTCTGTATTTTCTTTTGCAACATGGCTAATATGGAAATATTTTGCATGGCTACACATGTATAATCTATACAAATTATTTGCCTTAAGGAAGGAGGCATGGAGAGAAAGGAAGAGAATTTAGAATTCGATTTTTTTTAATTGCTAGCAATTTTATTTATTTATTGAGAGAGAGAGAGAGAGAGAGAGGATGGGCAAAGCCAGAAAACAATTAGGAAAAGTAGGGCTTTAGTGGATAGTGATAAAAAATGAAAACTGTTAACAGGGAAAGGAGATTATGGTTTAGGCAGCAGGTGACTGAATAACATGGATTAGGAAAGGAAGAAATAGGAGTTTCCTAGCTCTCTCAAACACCAGGGAAAGAGAGAAATTGGGCTACAGTTCTCAGCTGTTTTATCTATTAACAAATCTTTCATTATCTTAACATATACAACAGAAGAGACACTTTTTAAAAAGCCAAATGATGGGCTGGTGTGGTGGAACCTGGATATTTAGAGGTCTTAAACTTTGAGGGTCTAGAAGAGAGTGAGGAGTGATGGCACTTAGCTGAGATAACTGTAGCCCAATTTCTCTCTTTCCTTGGTGTTTGAGAGAATTGAACCTTCAGTAATCATAAGACTCTTCAGGTGCCATAGGATTCTTCAGGGTAAAAATCAAATGGTACTATACTCCTATGGTTAACAAACTCCTATGAACATTTGTATTCATCATTTTGTAGACTCTTTTCCAATTTTCCCAGCAGTTTTTTTTTAAATCAAATAGTGAGTTCTTATCCCCAAATCTGGAACTTTTGGTTTGTCAAACACTAGATTGCTGAGGTCATTTACCCCAAGTCTATTCCATGGATCCACCCTTCTATTACTTAGCCAGTACTAGACTGTTTTGATGATTATTGCTTTATAGTACATTTTAAGATCTGGTACCACTAGGTCTCCTTCCTTTACATTTTTTTTCATTAGCTCCTTTGATATTCTTGATCTTTTGTTCTTCCAGATGAATTAGATTATTTTTTCTAGTTCTATAAAATGTTTTTTTTTGGTAGTTTGATTGGTATGGCACTAAATAAGTAAATTAATTTAGGTTGGATTGTAATTTTTATTATATTAGCTCAGCCTACTCATGTGCTATTAATGTTCTTCTGGTTGTTTAAATCTAACTTTATTTGTATGAAAAAATATTTTGTAATTGTGTTCATATTTCTGGCTTTCTCTTGGTAAATAGATTCCTAAGTATTTCATATTGTCTAGAATTATTTTAAATTCAATTTCTCTTTGCTGATGATTCCTGTGGAAATTTTTTTTTCTATCCTGCACCTTTGCTATTTATTATTTTCAACTAGTTTTTTAGTTACTTCCCTAGGATTCTCTAAGTAGACCATCATATCATCTGCAAAGAGTGATAGTTTAAGCCCTTCAATTTTCTAATTGCTACTGCTAATGTTTCTAGTACAATATTAAATCATAGAGGTGATAATGGGCATCCTTGCTTAATTCCTGATCTTTTGGGGAAGGCTTCTAGTTTATCCCCATTGCAGATGATACATGCTGCTGGTTTTAGATAGATACTGCTTATATTAAGGAATGGCCCATTTATTCTTATGCTTTCTAGTGTTTTCAAAAGGAACGGATGTTGTATTTTGTCAGGTTTTTTCGGCATCTATTGAGATAATCATGTGATTTTTGTTAGTTTATTGATATGGTTAATTATGCTGATTGTTCCTAATATTAAAGCATCCTTGCATTCCTGGCAAAAATCCCACCTGGCCCTTAAGTAATCTTTGTGATAACTTGCTGTAGTCTCTTTGCTAGTATTTTATTTAAGATTTTTGCATCAACTTTTATTAAGGAAATTGGTCTGTAATTTTTTTCTGTTTTTGGTCTTCCTCATTTAGGTATCATCACATTTGTCATTAAAAAAAAAATGGTAGGACTCCTTCTTTGTTTATTTTGCCAAATAGTTCATGTGGTTTATCGTTCTTTAAATATTGGCTAGAATTCTCTTGTAAATCCATCTGGCCCTGGGGATTTTTTTCTTCAGGAATTCATTGATGGCTGGTTCAATGTCTTTTTTTTTTTGAGATGGTATTATTTGTTTTAATGATATTTTTTAAAACTCTCACTAAAATGTTTCAGAAATATATGAAGAGGGGAAAGGACACAGAGATAAACATAAAATATGTTTTTTACTACCTTGTTGAACTTCATGTATTTTTAAAACTACGTATAACAAGAGTTCATTGTTTCTTTTACTATCAGCTTTTCTATTCCTTGAAATTGTTTTGTCTGATCATTCTTAAATTCACACACAAAACAGGAAAAATTAAATATTAGAGGGCAGTTGTATCATTGAACCGGTCAGCCACAGGCTAAAGACTGAAAGGAGGAAAGTGAGACAAGAATGGCACAGGAGAATAGAAGTGGTCAGAATCTTCAGAGACAAAGAACAGGTCTTGAGGTATAAGAGGCTGTCTTTAGAGAGCAATTCCAGAGTTTCTGAATTGTAGAAGCAGAAAATGGTTGATGTGATGATCCTGGAATCGTTCTGACACTCAGAATTTAGGCTTTTTTGTTTCTGGTACTTAATAAAATAATATTGATGATGCAAGAAGGGCGCTCCACAGTCCAGCCCAAACCCCCCTCGCTCTTCCTTCCTTCTTTCTGGCACTTGACATTGGCCGCCCCCGCCTAGAATATTCAATACTCTGAGCAAGGCTATTTCACTTCTGAGTGGATCTCTCCAGCCGCGAGTCCAGGAGGTGGCCCGTGGCAAGCACTTACTACCACGCTTCCTCGTGCTCCATGCGCCACGTACCCTCGAGAGTCCTGGCATCAGAACTCGGCCATTTAAAGCATTTGGCGGGAGGGGAGAGCCGAGGTCATGCAGAGGGAACCTCCTGTTACAGATGAGGAAGCTGGCTGGAAGTCTGGAATTTGAACCTGCGACTCGAGCTCTGAATGTCTTCCCCTGCCCCATGCCGCGTCGCGGGCTCGCAGAGCTGAGACCGCCTTCTCCTGTCTGGGGGATCCATCGGGCTCCTTTCAGTGGGCTGCTGGGTGAGCGGTGGAGCGATGGAAAAGCTGGGCGCGGGTGCCTCGTATCCCAATCGATCGTTTTTTCTCAAGAGAGGGTCAGCGTGACTGAGATCACCTTGGGCTAACCCGAATCATGTTTTCTGGGCCTCTCTTATCTGTAAAATGGGGGTGGGAGGGGAGGAATGGGCCTCTGAGGTCCGGTCTCGATGGACTCCGCGAAAGTCAGACGTGGAGGTGTAGCGGCCGGAGCTGAGTAGCGGAGGAAGAAAGGATTTTCACTTCAGCAGATGCTCAGGGTTCTAAACAAGTGGGGAAATGTAAACGACTGAAACGGCCTCCACATTTAAGAACAGAGGTGGCGCTAGGGAGTACAGCCGGCACGGCTTGGCCTCTAATACAGCGGGCGGGCGTGTTCATCGATGGTTCCCCTTCTTGGATGCTCGCAGGGGATGAAAGCTGTCCAGTATTAGTGACGCATGGCTGCTGCCTTAGAGGAAGAGGGGAAGGTCCGCGGGGCGCTTGGCAGGGCATGGGAGGGCGCCTCAAGCATGGGTGCTCTTTCTCATGCAGGCATAGGTTGCTTTTGGAGATTAGCAAATGGAAGGAAAGGGGCAAGATGGTGGAGCTCCGACGTTTGTAAGAAATAAATATTTCCAGCCTAGGACGGGGAATAGAATAACCGTCTTATGATGCTGCTGCTTCATCCTCCTGAAGCATTTGCCGAGGGAGAGCAGAGTGGGAGATCTGGGACTTCGGATGGCCTGCTTCTCAATCCCCAGCAGATTCTATGCCACTGAAAGTTTGCCCTGCCAGCCTTACTGCTTGCCCATGAGCCTTTTTTCCCCTCCTTTACCTCCACCCCCCACCCTAAACTCTGAAACAGCTTTGGCTAGGTCTAAGGGAACCATGGTTCAACAAACTTCATTTTTGTGGTGTACGCTTGCCTTGCTTCAGTGGAGACTGACTGAAATAAACTCTGTGAATTATGAATAAGAAAGTACCCCAATTCAGTGGGAGCCAAAGATCTAATAGCCCACAGGGTGCTTCAGAGGAGGTACTCAAGGGCAAAAGGAAGGTTATTTCACTTTTAATTATATCGTAAACATTTTTATTATTTTGAACATAAAGGCCCCCAACAGAGTATTTCTACATACAAACATTGAAACAGACCTCAATTTTTGTGAATCATGAATTCCACTGACTACTTTTAAATATATGTGCATGCATATGTGAGGAACTTTTAAATATATATGCACTAAAACATAAAAACATACAATATTTACCATAGAATTATATAGAAAATATGTGATATATAATTTATTGTATGTTATTAATTATATAACAGATCTAGGTTTTTTTAAACCTTCCCTTATGTACCAATGGGAAAAAAATAGATGAGCAGAGCATTTTCTAGGGCAGTTCTATTCTCCTTTCAGAAAGGCTACATTAAACACTATACACACATGCAGAGTTGTACACCACCACTGGTTGACTAACCTTTGGTAAACTCTACCTAGGACTGAATTTTAAAAATCTGAATTCATCAGTAAGTTGATTGCTTGATTTCCAAAGAATTCTTTTGTTCCTAAAATTTTTCCATAATTGTTCTCTTAGAGGATTTAAGGTTCTGTGGACAAATTACTATCTAATTGCACAGAAATACTTCAATGTATCTCTGATCTTATTGTATGGATACTGACCTATCTCTGTTCTCATCCTATGCAATTCTTACCCATCAACTACTGGTATCTGTTTTATCCTATTCCATTTTTACCCTCGAACTCCCAGATCTTCTGTTAGGGACCTACCCACGAGCCAGGGATGTTCCTTTAAGTCTTGTAGTATTTCACAGGTAGGTACCAATGAGGGGGTTCATCTATTGCTCCTTTCTCTATCCCACTTCCTCTCTTGAGCTTCTTTCTAAAATGGGATATACTGGAGAGATCTCAAACCTCAACATGCCTCAACTCATACTCCTCTTTTCCCTCAAACCTTCCCTTCTACATCTCCTTATTTCTGTCAAAGGCATCAGGTGTGAATTTTAGATTTACTCCACCCTGCCTAGTCTTTAGAATTCTAGCAACCAGGAAGTCTACACCCCTACTTAAGGATTAACTGTGAGGAGGATGGCCTAGGACAGACATGTGCTAGCAAGACAAATAAGAAACAACTGAGAGACCCCCTGGGCTGTCCTAAGCCAAGCTTAAGTTACCATTGGTACATGTGAGATGCGGGAAGTGATGTAAAGAAGTGCCTATTTCATGTCACTTCCTCTCTCTGGCTCTCTCAGCAAGGTTGGGCTCTCTCAGAGGTGTTGGGAGCTCTGGGCAGCGTTTTGGCGTGCTTGTGGGTTTTGGTTCTGTAGCGCGGTTTAGGTGAGGTGTCTTCCCTGAGCAACCTTAGTGAGTGGTAAGGCTGCTGATTCCTCCTTTCATTGACCTCCTGAAAAGGCACTATCTTCCAAGGAAGTCCCTCATCTCAGAGGAGACCTTGTGGCTGGAAGCCAAGCTAGATTTAATCTTCTGAGAAGGCCCCTTGGCCAAGGCCTCTGAACTTCCCTTGGCTTAGGCTAGGCTGGAGAAAATCTTATACCCCTTTCCCTCTTCTTCTATATTTCTTCTACTGTAATTAAACCACCATAAAAATCCCAAACTGACTTGAGTATTTCATTGGGATTGAATTTTAATCCCTGGCAACCACTAATACAACATAATCAGTCAACAACCCTAATTTTACCTCTAAAACAGGTTTGGTCTCTGTAATATTTTCTCTCTTCACCCTACAGAGCTAGTCAGAGTCAATCTTGCCATTTGAGCATATATCAAATGTCTGCGTGTCAGACGTGAGGTGTCATAAATATGACCTCACTCGATCTCCATTTTAGTGTATAAGCAATGAATCCCATACATCTACCAATCTGCCCGGGATCCGAGGCGATTTCTACATCCACATCTCTCCCTGGATGATTAGGGCAGCCTCCTCGCTCATCTCATTGCCTCACCCCATCCCACGCACTCCTGTCAAAGAGATGCTCCCTGAGCACAGATCTACCTTCACTTCCCTGCACAACCAGCTCCAGCCACTTCACTCATCTTTTCCTATCCCTGTGATCTAACCAAGATGTTCTTCTCCCATAAAACATTGGAGCCTGCCTCAGTTCACCGCCTTTGCATGGAACTGTAATGGAGGAGATGAATGGAAGGAGGGAAAGAGGGGAGAGAGTGAAGGGATTGTTTCTCCTTGGAAGGGATGGAACTCCAAAGAGATGTCTTGAGAATGGAGGACAGGGGCCTGGAGAGGGACTGATTCAATGAGGTGGCACTCTGCCTTACCCTACAGAACCTCTCAGACTCCCGGAGTACATTCCCTCTACCTCAGACTTCTTCCTCTCTTCCACTAAGGAAGAGCTCAGGTAGGGCTGTGGTGGGAGGCAGGCTGAGATGGAAGGTCCTGGGATCAAATCTGGCCTGAGACACTTCGTAGCTAGTGTCCTGGGCAAGTCTCTTGACCCCCATTACCTAGCTCTTACTGGTTGTCTTCTGCCTTGGAATGGATACTTGTACTGATTTTCAGACACAAGGTATGGGTTTAAGAAAAGAAAAAGGTTGCTCAAGCACTATCTTCTACCTGAAGGCTTTCATGGTTTAACTGCTAGTGCCCTCTCCCCCAAATACCTTTGTATTTAACTCCTTTGACTATGTTTAGCCTGTCTTGTACTTGTCTCCCCCATTAGGATTTAAGGTCCTTTCAAGTAGAGATTACTTGCATTGAGGGCCTAGCAATTCCTAGCACATGGTTGGAGCTTAATAATAAATGATTGTTGGTTGACGAAAGCTGTCCAGTTAAATCATCCACAAGAACTCTCTTTTATGCCTCCAACAAGTAGATTTTCTAACTTTTTCCTGAAAATTTTTGGTACTAGGAAACTTCTTATGTACACCTCCTAAGGCAGCCTCTTTCAAAATCATATAGCTTGGGGGCAGCTGAATGGCTCTGGATTGAGAGCCAGGTCCAGAGATGGGAGGTCCTGGGTTCAAATTTGACCTCAGACACTTGCTAGCTGCGTGACTCTGGCAAGTCACTTGACACACACCCCCACTCCACCCCCACCCCCTGCCACCATTGCCTAACCCGTACCACTTTTCTGCCTTAGAACCTATACATAGTATTGATTCTAAGATGGAAGGTAAAAGTTTAAAAAAAAAAACCCATATAGCTCTTCTGGTTAGGAAGTTTTAACTCAGATCTGCCTCTTTATTACTTCTAATTACTCTTAATTTTTTTCTTGGAGTTTAGCAGTCTTTACCAATTCTAAATTTTCCCCAGTTTTAAAACTTGATTCTGATACCTCACCGTAGCACAGAGAAGACCCTGGTTTCTTGAAAACTATGCCAGTGGAAGTACAAATTTGGGCAGGTCCTACTAGGCTAGAAAGGACTCACCCACAGATCTGGTGATGGACTTACTGGCTATTTTCTGAGGCCTTAAAAATCCCAAATTACTTATCACTAGGTTGATCACCAGGTGATGACTAATGGGGTAGTTTTGGGGTTTTTTGGCCACAACAACTCATAAAACTTATCAAAGACTAAAATGATAAAAGCTGTGATTGCCTTTTTGTTCCATGTTAGTTTTGTCCATCTTTGCTCATATATTTTATCCATATCTGTTCATATGCCTAATGCCTTCCTCTTGGTCTTTTATCATTCAAACATTCCAGCCACCTCTTGGCCTCAATAGTGTTTAAACTTATTAAGCACCTGTGATAGAGAAGGAAAGATATGAGGTCCTGTGTTGGTGCTGAGAATTCAAAAAGCACATAATTAAGTGAAGAATAAGGAACATGGAAAGAGCAATAACAATTGAAGATGGGAAGGAAAGCTTCACAGAGGCAGCCCAGTGAGTGGGAAGAATACTAAAAGAGTTCAGAGGGTTCACAGGCTCACAATATAGATAAACCTTTCAGCAGAAAGACGGTGGACCCTAACTGAGGAAAGGATTCATACATTTCAGCTGTGGCCAAAGTATTAACATCTTATACTTGACTGCATTTATTTGTTATAAACAGTGGTTTTCTGGAGAGGGGTTTAGGCAGAATCATTGAGAAATGACAATTGATTTTTAAAAGAGCATCAATTAAACACTTAAAAAAATCAATTTCTAAGTTTTTTTTTTAAAGCACTGCATTTAAAGTCAAAGGGAACTTAGGGTCACTCCTTGGTTCTGCTACTTACATTTGTGACCTTAGGAGAGTCACCTTTCTGAACTTCAATTCCTTTATCTAAATTCTATCAACCATTATATGCCATTCTAGGTGAGCCTTTTAAAAATTAATGAATGAGAAAACACTGTGAGATGTAAAAAAAAAAAATTCTGAATACATTAAGGAGTCTTTGCACAAATAAAACAAATATAGCCAGAATTAGGAAGCAAGCAGAAAATTGGCAAAGAATTTTAACTTCTTGGATAGAGGTCTCATATCTAAAATTTAGAGAACTTTGTCAAATTTATAAGAATATAAGCCATGCACCAATTCACAAATGTTCAAAAGATATGAACAGATTTTAGATGAAGAAATCAAAGCTATATATAAGTATAAAATATGGGACAATGCTATAGATTATATGATTAGAAAAACACAAATCAAAAGAACTCCGAGATATCTCACTTAACCAGTGTGGCTAAATGATGATGGGGTCATTTAAGACAAGCTTCTGGGAGGAAGAGATGGGGGGGGTGCATTCTCGGGACTGGAAATTTTATTTAGACTTGGATAGAAGGAACCTTGATGACCTCATCCAGCCTCTTCATTGTACAGATGAAGGTAAATAAGGTATTAGATGGCATTGCAAGGCTGTGAATCCAAGGTTTCTATCCAAGTTCAATACTCTGGCCTTGACATACTGTTCTGTGCAAAATAAATATAGGAAATGAAGTGAAACAGCCAACAATCCAGTTTGATTAGCCCACAAGTGGAACAGTAATAAGGTAGGAAAGATAGGTGGGAACTAGACCAATGGGCCTTAAAAATCAGTAAGGATTTTCTATTTTATCTTTTAAGAAATAGGCAATGAAGGATTTTGAGCAAAGTTAATGACCTGACCTCTTATTTTTTCAGCAAAGTATGAGGCAAAATATTTGCAGAAAAGATAGGGATGAGATTTGAAGCCCCTGACAGTGGGATGGAATGTGGTTTAAAAGTCAATCAAAGAAGAAAAAGGTAATAACAGCACAGGAGTAAAAAAAAAAAAAAGGGAGAAGGCAGATAAACTGTAAATAGTGACAGGACAAAAGAAAAGGGCTACATGTAATTTAACTGGTAGCCAACAAGGTTATCCACATTGTAAGGGGTAAATTTAGGCCTTCTTGACTGAATATATTATACTAGTGGTCACCAGGGATATTAATTCAATCCCAATAAAAATACTCAAGTCAGTTTGGGAATTTTATGGTGGTTTAATTACAATAGAGGGAAGGAATTAAGGAGAGAGAAACGGGTATATGATTTCTCTGGCCGAGCCTAAGCCAAGAGAAGTTCAAAGAACTCAGCCACGAGGCCTCCTCAGAAGATTAAAACTAGCTCGGCTTCCAGCCACGAGGTCTTCTCCGAGATGAGGGTCCTCCTAAGAGGATAGTGCTTTTAGGAAGTAAAGGAAAAGGAATCAGCCTAAATTTCTCACCCAGGTCCCTTAGGGAAGATGCCTCACCTAACCCATGCTACTGAACTTCTCTAGTCCCTTACCGGCAAGCCACAAACGCCAACCGCCAAGATGCCAAATGCTACCCAGCACTCCCCAGGCTGTTGACAGAGACCAACGTCTACACGAGCAAGAAAGAGAGAGAGACAGAGAGAGAGAGAGAGAGAGAGAGAGAGAGAGAGAGAGAGCGAGCGCGAGAGCCATGTCTCCGCAAGAAAGGCCAGGGAGAGGAAATGACACAAAATATATAGACTGCTCTTTACATCACTTCCTGCATCTCACATGTACCATTGGTAGATTAAGCTTGACTTGGGACAGCCCAGGGGGTCTGTCAGTTGTTTCTTATTTGTCACTTGTTAGCACATGTCTGTCATAGGCTATCCTCCTCAACACTTAATCCTTAAGTAGGGGTGTATACATTCCTGGTTGCAAGACTAAGCAGGGTGGAGTAAATCTAAAATTCAAAACATAAAGGTGAAAACAAGACTGGATAGAAATAATGACTGGAAGAAATGGATGGGAGGGAAAAGTTGTGTTAAAAGCTAACAATAGATTTTGGAAGAGGTAGAGATATGGAAGATCAAGAAAATTATAGCTGGAAAGATATTATAAATCATGAATTTGGCACAGTGATAGTGAGACCTAATATAAGATCATCACTGTGGGCAGCTGAGGTAAGAAGAATTATAGGTTTATGAATTGAGACTCATCAACTGGGAGCCATAGGATGTCTGATAATTATCACTGAACAAAACTAGCTACAACTGCAGATATCTTTTATGATCTTAACATGACAAATGATCTAACTAAAGATCTTAGGATTGTTGGAATAGGAAGATCAAAGTCTCCAAGTAAAAAGGCAGGGGTGAGGGATAAGAAACTATGCCAAAGACTCCTTAAAAAAGCTTTTTCTTATACACTTAAAAGGGTATTTTCCACATTACTTTTAAAATGTTATAAGGCATAATTTATGCTGAGTTTTCATTATTTGGGGGGGTCACCTGAAATTTGGATTCTTCTGGAATTTAATTCTTGCAGGATTTATATCCAAAAAGTATTACCAACAGTGGTGATAAAATCACTTGAGAGAGCAAAATAGCATTACTAGGTACTGAGTTTTCAAATGTAAGGAAATCTTCCTTCCTCATTTGATTCTGGGTCAAGTGAATTATTTATCTCCAGTGATGATTTAACATGTATACTGATTACCCAGTGGTCTGCATTTTGAAATTATTCCAATAATTTTCTTCTTTTTCCCATATACCTTTACTGGGTCTCTTTATTTTAAATACCTGTGAATCTCACTGAGGAGCACAGTAGACTAGAGCTTGATGCAATCAGCATATGATTTACATACAGAAATATTTAGAGGACTTCATTTTCATCATTCTACATGGAAATATCTTTGATATTCACTTACATTCTCATCTTAAGCCATGCTTGGAACTGATAATTTAAGTATCACAACAAAATAACCTATAACTGTAGCTATCAAGTCTTATATGATCTTAACATATATATGGTAAATTACCTAACTAGAAACCTTAGGATTGTTTTGTTCTTCCAAGTTTTGTTTTTTTTTTAATTTGGAATAACAAAAGTAGCAGGATCTTAAATTCTCTTATTCAACTGTCATTGAAATTCTGGTCTACTATAGAAAGTCACTTGGAAAGGCCTCTGTTCTTACACATTTTTAAAAATTAAGGATATCCTTTAATATATGTGTAAACCATTCTTATGAACAAAGCAGGCACATAGATTGACACAGATGTCTTCATTGCCTTTTTGGATAGTATCACTTATACCATCTCTTATCTCTCATTTATCTTGAAATACGGGGGTGGGTGGGTAGGAAGAAGGTGAGGGATTAAATTGGGAAGGAAATGTCGAAATTAAGAATCAGTCTTGCTAGTTTTTCATTTCCATTTGCATCATTTACTTGTTTGAAATGGTTAGGTTGGACCTTTTATAATTGATGACATCTAATATGGTCCTGAGATGAACTTTTGCTTAATGAATCAGGGGTCTGCCTATATAGAAATCCCTGAAATGGCTCTTATTTCAGTAACTTATATAATTTTCTGTCTGGTAAGGCAATTAATTTCAAATCTAGTACTTATGGCATATATGTATGCTTCTTTGGTTTTCTGTATTCAGTCCCCAAGTTATCAGTGAAATGTACTTAATTTAGAAGAGCATGTCAAGTTCTTTACAAAGTTGTACTTTCCATCCATGCTAATTAATTGTAATAATGCAAGATGATTTAAGTATCCACTCTTCTATATGGTCCATGAAGAAAAGAAATATAACTCCTTTAGATATTAACTTCTTCCTGACTTCTGGTTTCATTAGCAGTAAAAAGTGAGTATTACCATCTCATCTCCAACAGTATTCTTCACATGGAGTCTTTGTCCAAAGACCAAACTGATATATCTTTCTCTTTTTCATTGGACCAAGTTGATATGTTAACAGCTAAATTACTATTTTATCTAAAATTTTATTCTTTTAACTTTGCTCTCCATCAATGAATGCAAAAGAAAGTAACTATATACAAATGAGCTAGGGATACTTTGCAGTTTTCTGTTTTATAGCTTGACTAAGCTCCAACCTCCTAGTCTTGATCTTTTTCCTATTTGTGTATATATTTCCAAGCCCAAAACTGAAATGTTTCTAGCTTGGTAATAAAAGCTGCAGAAGCCAAGGTTTATATAATACTTAAAGGAAACAAATACCTTTACATGTATTATTTCTTTTGAATCCAACAATCATGTAAGCTGGGTGCTTCACATGCTATTTCCATTCAGAGGGCTGAAGTGACTTTAATGCTCCCAAAGCTTGTAAATAAATGTCTAATTTATATTCAAACCAAGGCTTTCCTTACTAATCCAATATTCTTTTTGCTACATATCATGTAGTAATTATCCCATCATACACCTTTATGTAGATCAAGTTCCTACATGTCCTTTTATTTTATCTGGAAAAATCATCCACAAAGCAGAAATGAATCTTTAAAAAGATACTGGGAAAGAAAAGGTAGAATCTTCACATATAATCTAATTCTACCATCTTTAACCTGATTTATTTTATGCCAAAATACTCGATCAGTTTCAAGTTAGTCCCTATTTTTAGAGGGTATACTTTTATGCCTATGAAGAAACAATTTAACATCTTAAAATATATTTTTTCTCTGTGTATGTATATGCTAAGGGACTTCATGTAAATCAATGGACTCATCTTTCAACTTTTTTTTATTAAGTAGGTTGCATAAAAGACATTTCTCACATGGACAATTCTTGTCAAGAATAAAGGCAACAAAAATGTGGCACCAGTGAGTTGTGCTTCACAAAGTAACAATTATTTTGGAAGAAAAAATAGCCGGAATTTCTGTACAATGCAACTATGAAGATTAGCAAACAAATGTGAATGACCTGTGCATACTCAAAATACAACTAAATATGTGTACAAAGAAACATGCATTCATTATGTCACCAGCTCACTTGTGTTCCTTTGTTTACTACACATACATAATTTTTAAATCATCCATTTATGTAGTAAGAATGATAACATTAAGAAACATGAAATTTGGATCTCATTTCTTATTTTCATAATATCAGTGCTGAGCTTATAATAGTAACTTCATTGACTAAGCATCTAAATGCATTTCAAAAGTAAAAAAAAAAACAAACTTAATTTCTTTTCTTTCTTCTGAATGGGTTTAAAAAAAAGGAAAACTTACATTTCTTCTATACTTGCAGGATTACCTCATCCTGCAACAAAGTAGCATGAGTAACAGGACAAATAATAAGAATATGGCTGCAGTTTTCAAAGTATCTAGTTGAACCAAATTTAGAGTATATTAAAGTCTATGAAACCAACAAGCATAATGTAAACACCATAAATTGCAAAATTCTTGAACTGTATATCAAAGAACATTTATACACACTTGAAATTTCTAACCCCCATGCTCAAAACAATTTTTGTACAACTATTAAGTATTGTAGGTTATTTAAAAACCCATCTTTGCATTTCAGGAATTTTTGTTTAACATGAATAGTATTTAGATTTAAGTTCTGAAGCTAAACACTTTTTTTTGCTATGCTATATTTATACTGCAATAAGCCTTTCTTAAACAAAGACAGGTCTCAAGGCATATGAACTGTACAAACTTACAGTAGTGTGTAATTCAAATGCAGTTTCTTCCTTTTTAAAATAGATAATACATTCCCTTCCTGAATAACGATGTATGTGTTAAGGCCTAAAGGGCTATGCAAAAAATTTGGTGAAGAAACTGCATTTATTTTTATGTATACAATTCTCATAATAAATCCCCATATCTCTTGAGTCTACAAATGGAAACATTTACATCCAGAATTTGTATCTAAGGCACATATTTCATGTAAAAACTAGCAGAATTTTTAATCCACCAATTTATTGCAAACACCATTACTTTTATTAGAAACAAATTGTATTGCCTCTCAAGATGCTGGCAATATGTTGTAGAATAGATTTATATTTCACACAGTGTAGTTCTCTCCTTTAATTACATTCCTGTAGGAGATGCAACTGTTCCTGCGCCATGGGTAGAAACATTTGACTGCCCGTGCAAGCTGGTCTCCTTATATACAAACCAAGCATTTCCTCCCCAAAGTATCATGTTCAGAAAACCAAAGATCTATGGGAGAAAAAACAACAACAAAACTTGAAAATCTTTCCCACACCTCAAAATCCAAGTTGGTTTTCCATGGCTTATTCAGGGGAACATATGTATTACCTCACTAAATTCAAAAGTACCAGAATTTAATGTATACTTCTCTTTCCCAGTAAAGTAAAATTAGACCCCTGAATTCTCAATGAAGATTTCTAAAAACCATTAAAAATGCACATGTCCCAAACTATACTGAACCTATTTAAGGCAAAAAAGTATCTATTTTACATGGAAGGGTGTGTCTCTTATGTTTCTGGTTAGAAAAGGGAAATTGTGCTCCAATTCTTCTTTTCATAGTTTTCATTTCACTCTTTAATTTCCAAGTGAGTGTTGTTCTAAACCTCTTCCCCTCTCCTCCCTTTCATTCTGCCCGTCTTTCTTTTCCCAATCATCCCCAAGGTCCAAAGTTACATGGAGGAATGTGGACTGGAATCTTCAAATCTTGCTCTACCCCCCAACTTTAAAGAGAAGTGAAATTTACCAAGAAATGTGTCAGATCCAAATTAATCTGGTATTATACCACAAGGGCCCTTCAATAAGAAAAAGACACCCAATTCCAGAAGAGCTGTTTGAAAAATATCAGGATAACAGTAACTTGTTACTTTTACTATTGTCTTCTATCTCAAATTAGTTAATGTATACATGGAAAATTTCTATCTAAATGAGTGAAAACTCCCTTCCCTGGTCAAATTATAGTTTTTATCACACTCCTTATAATTCCAAGTATACCACTGAACTAAATTGGGACAGAATATTTAAAGGTAAGGTCTTTGAAGTACCTTCCAGATTTATTCTCTGTTGTAAATATCAAACTTTTTCATAATAATCTTTTTTTTTTTAAACCCTTACCTTCCATCTTGGAATCGATACTGTGTATTGGCTCCAAGGCAGAAGAGTGGTAAAGGCTAGGCAATGGGGGTCAAGTGACTTGCCCAGGGTCACACAGCTGGGAAGTGTCTGAGGCCAGATTTGAATCTAGGACCTCCCATCTCTAGGCTTGGCTCTCAATCCACTGAGCCACCCAGCTGCCTCCTGACATCATAGTAATCTTTTTAAAGGTTTGTTCATTTTAAGGAGAGCAAGTATTTTACTCCAACATTAACAATATATTTAAGATAATCTTTGTTTCATGGTTTATCATAAGTTAATTAAAATCTGAATTTAAGATTTTAATAACATGTTCAGTTTCAAAAGGAAATAAACTATTTAAGCTAAAATATCTTATTTCACACTGCCCAAATGACATATTAATAGCCATAGTTAACTATCACTCAAATATTAAGATAACAGGTAAGACATTTCAAAAAAAGCAAAACAAAAACTCTGGAAAAACTGCATACATACCACAGATACATTCAGAGATCCCATACTGGTCACAGAACCAAAGAAGCACTTTGCCAAAGTCTTGCAAGGGTCAAGCTGACTAATAAGATTTTCACCTGTGGTCACCTTAATGTCTGTTAGAGCTTTAGCCCAAGCTGAGGTGCTCACCAACCATAAGAAAGTAGCAATAAGAGTAATAAGGAAGTCCTAAAAGAAAAGTAATTACTTACTTTAGTTCTATACTTAATATCAAATAACTCAATTACAGATAGTTTATTTTTAAGATCTCACTGAGCTAAAAAGATGCTTAGTCTTGTCTAAATATGAGAGATCTCAGCAGATCAACCCTTTTACCCTTTTGAAAATTTGCGTAGTTTCTTATACTCTTTGCAACATCTTATTAATCAGAATTTGCATGAACTATTTCATTAGATCCCACCATTCTCTCAAACTTTTTCATCTTAAAGCTCCTGAAAAAAGTTTCATCACTCCACTGAAAACAGCTTTTCCCCAAATGACCTTTTAATACCCAAATCTGATCATCCTTCTTCTAAACCTAATACATCTGACACTGTTAACCACCCTTGCCTCTTGGATACTTTCTCCTGGTTCATTGATCACTTCTCAATTTCTTTTATTGGTTCATAATCTAAATCCTAGAGTAATAATCCGGCCTGTGCTTTAGGAAAATTACTTAAACAGTTTGTAGGTTGAACTGGAATGGTAAGAGATTTAAGGCAGGAAGATCACAATAGCATTGGGATGCAAGAGAGGCTATAAAGGTAGAACTAATGACAAAATTTAGTTGGCTTTTTGTAGGGTGAGGGAAAGTAATCAGTTCAATATAAGGCCAAGGTTACAAACTTGGGAGACTGATAGGATGGAGACATCTTCTGTAGCATTAGGGAAGTTTGGAAGAGTGGAAAGTTTAGGGGCATAGATAAGAGTTCAGTTTTAGACCATATGTCTAAAATTTGAGGTATTTGAGACATTCTGGTTGAAAAGTCCAATAGGCATTTGGTAATGCATAACTGAAATTTAGCAGAAAGACTGAGGTTGGATAAATAAATGTGGAAAGTCATCTGCATAAAGAGAATAGTATCTACTGAAATTACCAAAAGAGATTATATAAGAAGAGCAGGTCTGACCAAATGATTCTCATTTGACCAACTCCAGTGGCTTCCTATTGCTTCTTGGACAAAACATATACTTCTGTTTAGCTTTTAAAACTCCACTGAACCTAGCTGTATTCTATCTTTTCAGCACCCATGGATGTCCCTTTGCCTTCCATATTCTGTCATCTGATCAAACTGGCCCTTTTCTCTACTTCTCACAGGACACTCCTTATATCACCAAAATTCAGTGTCAGTACTGGACCTATGACATGCTTGCAATGAATTTCCTTCCTTACCTCTACTTCCAAGTCTTTCTTTCTCTAAGATACAACTTAAGCACAAGCATTTGCTAGGCCTCTCCTTGCTATAAATATCTTTATTTGTACTTGTAGTCTACCACTGTGAGTAGTTATTATTTCATTTTTCTGTATTTCTATCCCCTGGTCCTAGTACACAGTGCCTGGCATATAGTAGGAGCTTAATGACCAATGACCCTAAGGCACTGTAGGATTTTAAAATGTCTCTCTATAATCAGATTAATTTGTTTTTTCTAACTGAAGAAAATGAGAGAAATATTAGTTTATAATAAGAAATTTTACTGAAATAAAGTATGAATAGGATGGCCACAACAATTATAAATCAAGCTTAGAAAGCCCCAGAAACTACAAAGACTATTCAGAGAAGTCTAGTGTAAAATCCCTACCACATAAATACTTAAGAAATTTCCCTTTATGCCCTACTTAAGATATGAAGAATTAAAAAAATAATAAACTAATGGAAATTTGCAAAGATTTTAAGGAAATAAGCAAATCTAGAAGCCAAAAATATTTCACACTTACCCATATGCTTTCTTGTTATCCATGCAGCAAAAATAAAAACAAAAAATTTTACTGCTTATTTAATCAACTGCTTCTGTCTCAGCAATTTCATCACTCCTCCCCCTTTTTTAAAATATCTATTTTAAAGAAGGCAGTGTTGGAAATACCTTCTTTAAGTTATCAGAGGTGGAAGGGGCCTCAGAGGACAGTTAGTCCATTCATATATAATACTTGGCCTCTAAGGTTCTTTTCTAGCTCTGGATCTATAACAAAATGAAACATCTTTGCTTTAAGACCTCTACTGAGAGGCAGCCAACCCACTACTTCCTTAGATAGTCCATAACACTTCTGAATAGTATTCCAATAATTATATCAAACCTAAATTTATCTCTCTACCTAAATTCTGTGAATTGGGTTTACTCTACTTTTCCCTCTGTTCCCTTTGTGGCATCCTTTCAAAATACTTGAATGTAGTTTTAATTTATCATCTTCATTTTCTCCAAACTAAACATCCTTAGTTCCTTAAAGTAAAACTAATATAGCATGAACTTGAGATTCTTCGTTTTCCTGGTTGCCATCCTCTGGACATTTTCTAGCTCATCATTATCTTTCTTAAAATGTGATGCTTGGAATATAATATTCCATATTTGGTCTAAATAAGTACCGATTCCCTTTTGAAACAATTTTTTACTCTGTATTTTCTTGTGTACATGTTGTATTCCCTTAGTAGGAGAATATAAATTCCTTGAAGCTAGTATGGCTTGGTTTTTTTTTGTATCCTCTGACCTGGGAATAGTGCTTTGAATATAGCAATCACATAATAAATGTTGGTTGAATTAAACTATGAAGCTGATTTCCTTGAATCAAAGTAGAAGACTTGCATTCATCTCTATGAAATTTCAATTTGAGTTGGCCCAATGTTCTAGAAAATCAAGATTTTTTAAAAAAAAATTCCTGTCAATGTGATTGCTATCTCTTCTAGTTTCATATAATCTATGATAAGTATCTCATTTATGACTTTATCCAAGTTCTAAATAAAAAGGTTAAAATAGCACAGATGTCTAGGGCTCTAATCATCCAACCAGTTGCAAATCTGTCCAAATGCTTCTTTGTAAAATACCACTAGAAAAGACTTAAAAGATTTAGTCAGGTTTTTTGCTAAAATTGAAGTAAACTATATTTACAGTATACTACCCCCCATTTACCAATCTAATAATGCTATTAAAAAATAAAATGAAGTTTCTCATGAACTTGCTCTTGATGAACTATACTGACTTTGTAATCACCGATTCTGTTGACATTCATTAATCATCTTTATGATAATGTGGCTTAGAATACTTATCAGTAATGAAGTTAAGCTCACTATTTTATTGTTTATAGGCCTCATTCTCTTCCCTTTTTTAAAAAATAAGAGTATTTGTCTTTAAATCTTATTTTCTTTTTTCATCTTCTACAACCTTTCAAAGATAAGAGAACAGCTTAGCAATCAAATCTGCTCATTCTTTTAGTGCCAAGAGATATAATATAAACAGTGCTTGGAGATTCAAAACCATTCATAGAGAGGTATTCTATATTAGCTTTCTACTTATCTTGGGTATGAATTCCCTAAAAGTAATTTTTTATTCTGACTGGTTCAGTCTGAGAATCATTCTTAAGCAAAATGTTGATTAATTCTGTATTCTCTCTTATCCATTATCATAATCCTATACAAAATGAGTAATTTCTTTTGAGACTTTTTCCTCCCCAATGTAACTTTTAAAAAACAAGTCCTTTGTCTTTAATTTTCCTTGCCAGCCTCTATTAATTCTGAGCTTTAGCATCATCAACATTTTTCTCATAGGGCTATGCCACACTTTTGTAGTGAATTTCTATTAATTCACTTTGTTTTTCACCTTCTGAATGCCAACCATCTTAGAGTTTTAAAAGACACAAACACCATCTTTTCTTCCTCATTAGAAATCTTTATTTTTCCTGAGGTGACATCTCCTGTAGAATTTTAGTCCACAGAATACTATTTATCTGCCTTCTCCAAATCTAGAGTATGTGTAAGGTTATGCCCAACATTCCTTTAATATTTGTTATTTCAGCTCTGGGGGTGATAAAAACCTTTATTTACTGAGGTTAATTATTGAGAAATATCTGCCACATAATTTATGATACAGTTAGCTCAAAGTGGTTAAAAAAAGGTTTCTGCCTAACCCAAGTCAACCGTAGTACTTCCTAAAGTGTTGGGTGGCTACAAATAACAGAAAATGTCTTTATGAAATAACCAGGCTGTGTAGTAATAAAATTCTCCTGCCTGGCACTCACCTAACCTCCACCAGCTATGATATATATATATATATATGAGAGAGATGGGATACAGGAGGAGGGAAGAGAGAGAAGGGAGGAGGGAGGGAGAGGGCACACATAACATGAGAAGGAACATGGGAAGCTGGGAAGGAGAGTTCTGGGGAACAAATTCTAATTATACAATACTCTCTCAAAATTAGTTATATGGGTGCACTCCTCCTTGCTCAAACAAGCCGTAGTGATGTATTTTGAATAGTATTTCTGATGTTAAACTGTAGAATGTAAATAATATGAACAAGAAGAGATCTTAAGGAGGTAAAATTGATATAGGATGAACTATATTTTTAAATAGAAAAATTCTGCCCTTTATCTATATTTGCCATATAGATCAACCTTAAAAGGTGGAATGATTACTTCCCCCTACAGCTTACAGCTACCATCATTTTGATTCTAGCAATCAACTATTCCTTGTTGATGAATATCAGAGCTAAAACAAAATGTCTTTATACAATTATCACTAAGGCAAGTTAGGAAATTATTTTGGTATTCTTCCTTTGGTCACAAGAATACTCTAGCATTGTAGTAGCAAACCTATGGCAAACATGCCAGAGGGGGCAATCAGAGCCCTCACTCTGGGCACATGCACTGTTGCCCCAGCACAGAAATCCACCAGAGTTTGTCACTAGAAATCTAGAGGAATGTGGGGCTGGGCTGCTCCCCTCCCTCTCGCCATATGCACCTAAGAACATTTCTCACATCACCTGCCCCTTTAAAGGTTTGCCATCACTGTTCTAGCATATGCTTGACTAATGAAGAATTCCCTATTCTCTATCAACCCTAATGCCAGGCCTATGATATATGCATTTTAGATGATACCACTTCTGCCTCTGTCCCCATTGATTTTTCCACCCAAATGTTTTCCATATATTTTCTAGGATTCCTATATTTCCTCACATAATTATCTTCTATATCAGTGATGGTTAACCTTTTAGAGATCAAGTACCCAAACTGTAATCCTCACACCACATGTGAGCCACCTGCCTTACTCCAGACAGGGGAAGGAAGAAGGGCTTCCATTGGGCTGCTGGGCAGAGAGGCAGGACATGGGAGAAATGTCCTCAGGCACAGTGGAGAGGGAAGCAGTCCCTCCTGGCATGCTCTGGCACATGTGCCACAAGTTCACCAACAAAATTCTATACAATGTTACTTGCCCCTTACTCCCACCTTTTCATCTATATTTACACTTTTGAATAAAGTATAACATCTTATCAGAGCCATATTTGAATCATGGATCTCATCTCACCAAGTCTTAGTAAAAGCTTTATATATGTCTATATAAAGTAAAATCTTTTTTTTTATCTGTGTTACTAATACTCTATAGCTAAATAAGATTCATTGGTAATCTTTTTTAGCAAATTACATGACGTTGTTACTGGTTTAGGGCTATAGGTAGAGATGAACTTGAAAGGTTATAACCCTTAGAGCCACAGAAGTATATGGTTGGCATCATGAAAGCATTATCTGTTCTCTACTTCCAGAAGCTTAGCACAAACAATGATTTAGGAAACAAGGTAGGCAGAAATGTGTTTTCTTTATCTGCTGTTTTAAGTTTGTCCTATCATATGTTCCAAATAAGTAGACTCCAGTTTACTTAGGATTTTGGTTTACTGCATTTGACCTTCTTTGCTTCTCAGGACATGCTATTCCATTCCTTGGTGAATTTTCATGAATAAGGTATAATCCCATGTTATTCATATTTCTCATCCATGATATTTGAAGGTCTTTTATCCTGGGCCATTTGCAAAATTTGCCATCAATGAAGTGTTTGTTTGTTTTTTTCCTTGTGACAATTTGTGGATTCTCTAAGTGTGTTATGTTGCACGTATTCATAAGGTCTGGCCAGTTTTCTTTTACTACTGCCTGCATTATGGCATTTGTTTAAAAAAAAAAAAAAGTCATGGTGTTCTGTGAGATACCTGATCCTTAAGCTTTCTCTGAACATCCTATTTCCAAGGTCAGTAGCTTTAGCTTTCATAAAACTCGTGTGTTAAGTAGTTACCTTTGCCTTTCTTCTACCAAATACCACTTTAATTCTATACTGAAAATTCTAAAAAATAAAATAATTAACACAAACATGAATATAACTTACGATAAAGGGAATTTTTCGACTGTCCCGATACAGGTTCATGTAACCAATGTAAAGTAGAAGTGCAGCAATGCAGTACAGGAAGACAAAGACAGCAAATGTAACATAGAATTGGGCAGAGGAGGAGAAATCCCCTACAAGAAAATAATTCTTCCAAGTTACATTACATATAGGATCCACTCCTGCATTAAATGGAACCCGATTCAACCTAAAAAAAAAAAAAAGATTTTAAGATAATTAGTTCTTCAAAGAAGAAATAAAGAGCTTAAAACACATTTTAACAAAAAGTTGTAGGACAAGAAAAATGCAGGCATACATTTATGTTAAGTGCCTTGTCTTCATATATGAAACAATATGTTTTATCAAATTTGTGAAATTTTCATGCGAGCATTTATTCCTTAGAAAACTGTATATATTACAAACCAGGATTTGTTTTGTTGATTGTTTAGACTTAACAGTGTTGTGGATCCCCCAAGAACCAACTGTTAAAACACTTACCAAAATACCTGACAAGAATCCGTACATGAAGTTTAAATGAATCTAGCTGTGTAACCCTGGACAAGTCAATTTACCCCAATTGCCTAGCCCTTACTGCCTTGGAACCAATACATAGTACTGATTATAAGACAGAAAGACTGTTAAAAAATAAAAAGTTAAATGAATCAAGTTTTGTTTGAGATATAAAGTTCTATTCCAACAACAACAACAACAACAAAAAACTATTTTACAGAAATAAATTCCTAACTTTATGTGAACTGAATTTTTATAGATCTTATTTTCTAAAGATATGCTAAAGAAAAAAGTATAGTTTACTCCATGCTAATAATAATCAATTATCTAATTTATCCTTTTGGGAAAATTGCATTTTCATATATTATTTGCTTAAAATGACACAAAATAAACAGTAACAACCTAAAACAAGGTTCTACTCAGACTACCACTTTTTATATTTTCAAAGCAATTTAACAAGTATTTATTAAGCAGCTACCGTGTATCATACATTATACATATTAACACAAAAATGAAGCAAATGAACAACTGGAAATCTTACTGTGGCCACATTAAAAAAATGCAAGTAGCAAAATATTAAAAGAAAAACAGAGAGAAGAGAGGATGGAAAAACATACTTACCTGAATGGATAGGCAAAGGCAGCTTCAATTGTGTGATTCTGATTAAGGCAGTTAACCGTGAGCACCGTTTTGCCCTTAAAACCTCCACAGGTGGCAAAAGAAAAAATGGAAGCTACCTACATAAAAATTGAAATAAGACAAAGATAAGAGTTTATTTTCTTAAACAGCCTTAAAATCTTAGCTATCAAATGTTTTAAGTAATAGACTAGAATCAAACACAATTTAGAATAATGAATTAAAAAAAACAGAATTGCTGACAATACAATTGATACATAAATATCCTATGTGGTTTACCATGGGAACTACCAGAGGGGCAGTATGGTGGACTGGGCACTAATCTTGAAGTCAGGAAAGACCAGTTGGGTATAATTAGGGTCTGGTATTTTCTAGCTGTGTGACTGTGAATAAGTCATTTACCCTTTCACCTCAGGTCCTCATAAATAAAATAGGCACAATACATTTTACCTACCTTACTGGGTAATTATAAAGACAGTTTGTAAACTATTAAATGTCACAGAAACCCTAAGAAATTATTACTATTAAAATATTGTAATGGAATTCAGTAAACAGCAATGATTGTTAAAGATTTAAATGCTGATTTTGTTACTCTTGAAAAGGGTCTTATTCAAGCTAGGCACAGAAAGATGAAACAAATACTAGGGTTGGGGAGGGAAGGCTAAGAAGTATGGAATACTTTTTAAATTTTAGAAATAAGCACATATGAATCCCCAAATTTGAAAAATATTGAAGAGAAATACTTCATCCTTGACATGTATGTTACTTTCAATCAATTACTAATAGTTATATTTTATAATATTTCCATTGGATTCTATGTGCGAAGGGGAGGCTCCTCTATAAACACTTTAAGTCATAACACAACAAAAAATAACACAAAAAGTTACATCATAGGATGGTAGAAATAGAGATGGAAGAAGAAATTGAGGGCCAAAAATACAGTGACATAAAAGGAAATGAGATCACAAAGGAAAATTCCATAGGTTAAGTTAATGGAAGTGTTATAAGTCTGAGCAACTAGTTAGATCTATAATAGCAAGGTAGAATTGGTTTGATAACAGGAAAATTATGCATATTAATTGACTATTAAAAATGAAAACAATTTAAATCAAGTGGTTATATCAACAAAAGAAGCTTCCTGGCATAAACTCAATCTAATGCCCAATTTTGGGAAATTGGAAAGTAGTCTGGCAGAAATTAGGCTTAGATCAATTTCTCATAACTGGACACATGACCTATATATAAAAGATCTTACATAAATTAGAAAACAGAAGGGATACCTTTCATAAATATGAATAAGGGGAAGAGTTCTTGATCAAAGGATAGAAAGGATCATAGCTAACAAAATTATTTGGCTTATATAAAATTACCAAGTTTTTGCACAAACAAAAGCATGTTAGAATTAGAAAAGAAACAGCTGGGGGGGAGGGCGATGTGTGGGCCTGAAGATGTCACAAATTTCTCTTATAAAAGTATCATTCTGGAAATATATAGGGAATTGATTAAAATATACAAGATCAAGTTATTCCCCAATAGATAAATGGTCAAAGGATATGAACAGAAGTTCAGTTCTCAAAGCAGAAACCCAAGGTATCAACACAGGTTATGTTTATGTAGAAATGAAAAAATGATCCAAACCATTAAAAAAGTTGTAAACTAAACTCTGAGGACTTCTGTCCTACTCATCAGGTTGGCA
Organism: Monodelphis domestica; assembly: GCF_027887165.1. NCBI lineage: Eukaryota > Metazoa > Chordata > Mammalia > Didelphimorphia > Didelphidae > Monodelphis > Monodelphis domestica. The sequence goes on from NC_077231.1 coordinate 169,646,086, forward strand.
AAGATGATGAAAAATGAAAATGGCAACCACAGGAGGAGGTATGGAAGGGTCAGCTATATTAAAATGCACTTTTGGTGGAACTGTTAAGTGATCCAACTATTCCTGAAAATAATTTGGAACTATATACCAAAACTAAAATATTTATATATCCTTTGACTCAACAATACTAGTAAGAGATGAACTTTCATTGTAGCACTTGTAAATTAAGTGGACGTCCACATTAATGCACAATTAGTAAGACCTGTGTGAGCTAGTCCAAGCATTCTGGAAAGTAACTTGGAACTATGCCCAAAGTTATTAAAGTGTAACATAACCTCTGGCCCAGTTATATCACTAACAGAAATGTATCTCAAAGAGACAAAAGAGGAAAAGGATCTATATGAACTAAAAAAAAATTATATTTGTTATTTTTGCAGTACCCAAACCCTGGAAATTAAAAGAGATGCCCATCAATTAAGAGGAATGGCTAAACAAGTTATGATATATGAATGAAAAAAGACTACTTATGCTAAAAAATGGTTTGGGACAGTTTTTAGAGAAACCTGCCAAGACTTGAATGAATTGATGCAGAGTAAATTGAGCAGAACACTCCACCCCCAATTATAAAACTTCAATATTATAAAGGCAAGAACAAATTTTAAAGACTTAACTCTTATCAATGCAATGACCAACTATGATTTCAGAGGACTAATGACAAAACAATACTACTCAACCTCCAATCAGAGGTTATGGAATCAAGAGGGTAGCCTGATAAATACTTTTTTGGACATGGCTAATGTGGAAATTGGTTCTGCTAGATTGTGTACAGTTGTTATAGTGTTACTGTTTTTCTTTTTTTTCTCAGTGGGAGAGGTGAGGAAGAAAAATGCCATTTGAAAAAAATGATTTTTATTTTTTTATTATTTTTATTTGTAAAATAATTTACTTTTTAAAGTATATGTCTAACAATTGCGGATTGGAGAACAAATTATAGTATACAGGTGTAATATATTATTGTGTTATAAATGGAAAAAAGCAAAGGATTTCAAGAATTTGAGAGAAGATTTGTATGACCTCATGCAGTTAGTCAAAAATATTTATTTTGTGTTTTTATTAAGGAGCTATGCTAAATGTTGAGAGAAAAAGAAAAGCAAAACCACAGTTATAACTCCTTCAAGGAACTCAAAGCATGGTTAAAATAACATGTAAACAACTATGTACAAGGAAGATAATCTCAAAGGAAAGGCATTTCGGGGAGGGGTTAGAGACATGCAGTACACCAGGAAATGCCTCTAGCAGAGAGTGGGATCTGAGCCCAGTCTTGAAGAAAGGGGTGGTGGGAAAAGCATTCCATGGATGGAGAACAGCCAGTAATTGGGTGTTGCTTATTTATAAGGTCTATAGAAAGGAAGGAAGGATAAGATTATATTTGATCCTAGAGGTAAGAGAACCGATGGAGTTTACGGAATTAGGAAGACATGGTTAGATCTGCCCTTCAGGAAATTTACTGTTGGCTACAGAGAGGATGGATTAAAAGGGGAAAGAGATTTGAGACAGGGAGACCAATTTAAAAACTAATATAACTGACAGGGGTGATGAAAAAATGTGACTTTTCAGTCACAATCAATACAAAGTTGTTATACTTTTTGTGGTTGTTTTTCAGTTGTGTCCAGCTCTTTATGACCCCATTTAGAGTTTTTTGGGAAAGATAAATATTGGAGTGGTTTGTTATTTCCTTCCCCAACTTATTTTTCATAGGAAACTGAGGCAAACAGCATTAAGTGACTTACCAGGGTTCACACAGCTAGTAAACAAGATCAGATCTTAATTCAGAAAGATGAGTCTTCCTGACTTCAGACCTTAGCACCTCTTATCTACTGCTTCACCTAGCTGCCCTTGTTTTACTTACCAATATTTGTTAAAAGGGAAGGTTTTTGTTTGGAGGAATTATCAGTGAATCTTTTAAAAAACAGAAGAATTGTCAACAAAGCACTTAAAAAGCATACAAAAAGGGAACAGAAGTTTCCAAGTATATAATCCGAAAGGCAGGACAATATTGGGACTAAACATGTTAAGCTGGAGATGATCAAAGGAACAAAGTTCCAAGGAGATAGATGGAAGGGATAAAATGGACAAGTACAAGTGCTGGCACTGGTAAGGAGAAAACACACCAGTGTTCCTCTGATAGTAAAGTAAAAGAGGAAAAAATGGGAAATGAATTATAGAATTGGGGATAAGGAGTTTATCACAGATGAAGTGTGTGTGATCTGTCAATTCACAAGCATTTATTAAACACTTAAAAACACCAGGCACTATGCTGTGTGTTGAGGATACAAATAAAAGTAAGAAACTCTATCCCTGCCCTCAAGGTGCTCACACTATAATGGGATACTACAATTAAATGATATAACTGCATCAGAAAGAATGATGAATATAAAGAATTCAAAATTATGAGAAGACTTGTATGAAACAATGTAGACTGAAATAAATATCAATATTGACAACTAAAGACAAAAGTAAACAACAATTTAAACACAATAGACAACAGAACGGTACCATCTTGTTATGACTAAAGTATATAGTTCCTTTCTTTTAGGGAATGGTTTCATACACCATCAGTTGTGGTTCCCATTTTCTTTCTTTCTTTTTGTTTTTTTTTTAATTAAAACCCTTACCTTTCCTCTTGGAGTTAATACTGTGGATTGGCTCCAAGGCAGAAGAGTGGTAAGGGCTAGGCAATGGGGGTCAAGTGACTTGCCCAGGGTCACACAGCTGGTAAGTGTCTGAGGGCAGCTTTGAACCCAGGACCTCCCATCTCTAGGCCTGACTCTCAATCCACCAATCTACCCAGTTGCCCCTTGGGTTCCCATTTTCTACCAGCTACATTGCTTTTGAACTTCTCCATCAGACCTCTTCTTTGCTGACCCCCTCTTCCCGACCATTTAAGCTTCCTTGTGTGTGAGATCTTCCCCCATTATATTGTAGGGCATGGAATATCTTTGTTAGCATTTTTATCCCTAGGGTTTAGTACAGTGCCTGGCACACAGTAGCCTGTATTTTGTAGTGTTATTTTGCTTGCTTTTAAATATAATTTGTAAAATTATGTGTTAAAATTTATCAAAAGATAAACTTTTAAATGGATGGGATGGTACAGTGCTAAAAACGAATATCTTTATGAGTAGCAGAGGTAGTTGATAAACTGAGGGCAGAGTCCTTTGACTAGGCAGCAACACATATGTAGAAAGGCAAAAATAGAAGAAGGAAAACTGTGAGTCAGATATTAAAGTTGAGAAAGACAGACAAGTATGCCAGTAGTTTATAGTGAGTGAAAAGGACCTCTCCTCTCTAGAGGAGAGATTTATAAGAGGATGGTGACAAAGGAAAGGTCAGGAAAGAGCAGTTAAAGGCATAAAAGAAGCAGCTTGGATTTCCATTATCTTAAGATGGGTAATATGTTAATTAGACACACGCTATAAAAAGGATTTTGTTAACAATTAGGGAGAGGCTGTCAAGAGGACATAGAGGAAGGAGAAGGCAAAGGAGAAAGGAACTGAAGAATACTGGATTGCATTTGGATTGGCATGAAAATGCCAGGCTACAAGAAAAGGGTTTTTTACACAAGCTGATAGCCAAAATAAAGTTCTTTGTTTTCTTAGAATGAAACGACACTGTGTATAATTTTGTGTTTCTATCATACTTTAAAATTTTTCTAGTATTTATAAAGGACATTTCCTTGGAAATAACTTGTTTTTTTTTTTTAGTCAAAAGTTATTTCAAATGAACTTTGTACATTTCTAAGTTAAGTAGTAATCATAGGAAACGAAATGAATTAACATGGTTAAAAGTATATTACAAAGAGGTGTGTGTGTGTGTGGGGGGGGGGGAACATGGGTCCATACCTGTTAAACAATGCTGTGTTGGTTAGTTCTGAATTATTTTTCCTGACTTTTCATTTTTATCACCTGTGTCCATGCCTTCACACAGACCGTCCCCTCATATCTGAGGTGCACTTACTCCTCACACCTCTACTCTCAGAGAATCCTTATCTTCCTTCAAGATGAACTTGGGTGCCATCTACACAAAGTCTATCCAGGTTCCTTCCCAATTTTTAGTGCCTTCTTCCTCCTCAAATTATCTTATATTTACTTTTTACTTTTCTTCCTCCTCAAATTATCTTATATTTACTTTTTACAGACATGTTGTATTTTTTCAGTATATGCACCGTGAGGGCAGGGCCAGTTTTTTCTATCTTTGATTGTGTCTACGTTTGTTGTAGTTATCAATAGCAAATTACTACTGCTTATTTAGTAACACAGAGTAGAGAACCAGTTGGATTGCTGATAGGTAGCTAGTATCTTCTCAAATAGATTCTAAATCATATCTAATGTGATCTTTCACTGGATTAAGAATGTTATTTATAGCTTGAGCCAGTTCTGACTTCCTTTTCTCTTACCCTAAACAAAAAAGAAAGTTCACAGAATGACAAAAAAAGCTGAATTATTACTAAGCTTTTAAATTATCAAAAAGGTTAAAATATAGAACCTTAGTGAATTATGTGAGTTTTTTTTTTTAAATCAGGACTATAAATAATGAGATTCTAAGTATGGTTTTCTTGTTTGTCCTGGAAATTCTAATTCATCATCAGAAATCACATCTTAATATTCTGTATATTCCCATTCAAAGAAGCTATACATTTTTGCTTCTTTCCTCATGATGCTCTGGTAATGTCTGAGTATTTCTGTATACCTCCTTCAGAGGCTTGGAGAAGCTAATTGCCTTGCCAATGGTCACAAGGGTAGCACATGCTAAATCAGGGACCTGCCCTTCTAACTCTAAGTCTAGTTGTTTTTTTTTTAAACTACAACACAATGTAGCAAATATTGGCGATTTTAATAATTTGTGGCATTCATTTTCACTTTCTTTTCCCTGTACATTTCAGGACTTTTAATCAACCAGTAGCATCACCTGAATCATAGGCAAACAGGAACATTCCAATTAGAAATTTGAGAATGATTAAATAGTATCCCCTCTTCCAGCAACCATGTCCCCAACAGCCCACCATTTCTATTATTTTCCATTTGCTTACTTTCAATTACTAGTTAAGACACAAAAACCCTCTCCCCCAATCATTCTTTTCCTCACAAACTTTCTTTCCGTTTGGTGGGTTTTACTCCACTATCATATGCTTTTCTAGATGTCACTTCCATTACTTCTACTAGAGCACTCTACAAAGAAGGCTGTTTGTTCTTTCAGTACTCCCAATTCAAAAGAAGAAAAAGGATCAGAGTATTAGAGTTAAGATTCAAAGGAAGTTGCTTTCTTCCAAACACTTGCTACTCTTACCTCTGTGACCCTGGGGAAAGTCACATTCTCCTTGTACCTCAGCTTTCCTTTTGTGAAAAGTGATAAGGTAAAAATTATCTCTAAAGTTCCTTCCCATTATAAATCCTAGGACTAAGCCTTCAACAAAATATAACACCCATTCCTATTAAAAACACTAGGAAGTGCACAAATAAAAGGGCCTTTCCTTAAAATGATAAGTAGTATCTACCTAAAACCCTCAGCAAATATCATCTGCCATCAGAATAAGTTATGGATGAAGATCATTAAGACCATTAAGACCAAGGTGAAATTGCTAGCTTTAACAATAAAAGACAAGTAATCAATGAGGAAATTAAACTAGCACTCTTTGCAGATGATAGGATGGTATACTTAGAGAATCAACTAAAAATAAGTTGAAATAACTTCAGTAAAGTTGCAGGATGTAAAATAAATCCACATAAATCATCAGCATTTCTAAACATTACCAAAGTTCAGTAGCAAGATAGAGAAATTCTATTTGAAATAACTCTAGACAATATAAAATACCTAGGAATCTACTTACCAAGACAAACACAGGAATTATATGAACACAATTACAAAAAAAGTTTCACACAAATAAAGTCAGATATAAACAAATGGAAAAACAGTAATTGCAAATGACAATTCTAACTAAATTTATTTACATATTCAGTGCCATGCCAATCAAACGAACAAATAATTATTTCATAAGAAAGGAATTAATAAAAAAAATGTGAAGGAAGGTGGCCTAGCAGTATCAGATTTCAAAGTGTATTCTAAAACAGTAATCATCAAAAGAGTCTGGTACTGGCTAAGAAACAGAATGGTAGATCAATAGATTAGATATACAGGAATAAATGACCTTAGTGACCTAATATTTGATAAACTCAGAGATCCTAGCTTTGGGGATAAGAACTCACTATTTAACAAAAATTGCTGGGAAAAATGGAAAAACAGTATGAAAGAAATTAGGTATAGATCAATATTTCACACCCTATATCAAGATATGGTCAAAATAATTATATGATTTAGATATAAAGAGTGATATTTTAAGTAAATTAGGGGAACACAGAATAATTTACCTGGCAGACCTATGGAGAAAGAATTTATCACCAAATGGGAGAGTATTTATACCAAATTAAAAAGTTTTTGTACAAACAAAACCAATGTAAGCAAGATTAGATGGGAAATAACAAATTGGGGAAACAAATTTATGACAAATTTCTCTGATAAAGGTCTAATTTCTCAAACTTATAAAATACAGGGGAGTAGCTAGGTGGCTCAGTGGCTTAAGAGCCAGGCCCAGAGATGGGAGGTCCTGGGTTCAAATTTGACCCAATACAGTTTCTAGCTGTGTGTCCCTGGGTAAGTCACTTAACCACCATTGCCTAGCCCTTACAGCTCTTCTGCCTTGGAACCAACACACAGTATTAATTCTAAGACAGAAGGTAAGGATTTAAAAAGAAAAAAAAAAGAAAACAGTATAAGAATACAAGTCCAATTGATAAATGGTCAAAGGATATAAATAAGTAATTTCAGATGAAATCAAATCCATCAATAATCATAGGAAAAAATGTTTTAAATCACTCTTGATCAGAGAAATGAAAATTAAAACAACTTTGAGGTACCACCTTATACCTATAATATCTATAACATGACAGGAAAAAATGAGGGGATATGGCAAAATTGGGACACTATGCATTGCTGGTGGAGTTATGAACTGTTCCAACCCTTCTGGAGGGCAATTTGGAACTATTCCCAAAGGGCTATAAAACTGTGCATACCCTTAGATCCTATAATATGGTAAATGGGGATATATATCAAAGAGATTATTTAAAAAGGGATATGGACCAACTTATACAAAAATATTTATAGTAGCTCTTTTTGTGGTGGCAAAGAATTAAAAAGGGAAGGTATCTCTATCAACTGGGGAAGGGCTGAACAAACTATGGTATATGTTGGTGATGGAAATAAGAAATACTGAGCAGGATCATTTCAGGAGAAGCTGGAAAGATCTACACAAACTGATGCAAAGTGAAATAAGCAGAACCGGGAAAACAAAAGCAATACTGTTTGATGATCAACTGTGAAGGATTTGCCTATTCTCAACAATACAACGATCTGAGACAATTCCGAAGGACTTATAACAAAGAATGTTATTCACTTCCAGAGAAAGAACTGTTGGAGTCAGATGCAGATCAAAGCATACTATCTTTCACATTGGTTTATTTACAGTTCTATTTTGAGGTTTTGGTTTTATAAAGAGTATTCTCATACAACAATGACTAATATAGAAGTATGCTTTGCATGGTAACACAAGAAAAACCCAAATCAAATTGCTTACCATGTCTGAGGGAGTCAGACAATTTGGATCTAAAATATATGTTGAAAATTGTTATTACATGTAATTGGGAAAATAAAATCCTAGGATCCTATCGATGAGAGCTTAGTTTCGGGGATGGCTCATAGCCTCAGTCACTGATCTCACTACTGACTGAAATGAGTTTGGCACTTTAATCTCAGAATTTTTGCAAGAAGGCTGCTTTGTAAATAAATCCGGAAGCACCATAACTTATCATTCAACAAGCAAACTATCTCCCTTGGGGATTCACAGCATGTATGATATGCCACTGTATGCTTATTCTTGAAGTCAGCTACCCAACTTCCAGAATACTGTATTTTTCTCAATGATTTAATAACTGACTAACAGGCTGATGCTTTAAGTACTCAGAATTTCTTGACCATCTCCACTCTGCTTAAAATCCACCCTTTAAGACTATCATTTATTCTTACCATCCCTTTTATTCTTAGTTCCACCTCTAGGATCTTGATCTCTTAAAATTCCTCTTTGATCACAACCTCTTTTCCTTCTTACATAAAATACTCTCTTTATTCCTAATGAACCTTTTCTTAAGTTTTCATCACAACCTCCAATCTCTTCATTTTTCTCTGATCAGCCCTCTTCTAATTTCATTTATCTCCTCACCCAGACTTAATGGTTGGCATAATCGACAAATATTGTTGGCAGCCCATAATTCACTAGATTTTTAGCTATACCAAACTTATTAACCAAAACAGGATAACGTCACTGCATCTGCTTTCTAGGTTATAATAATAAAAATGGGCATTTTTTTATCTTTTGAAAGTTTACAAAGCACTTTTACATAATTTCATTTAATCCTTACAACCCTGAAGGGTGGGTAGTATAGGTATTCTTGTCCCCATTTAATGGACAGAAAACTGAGAGGTTATGTGACTTTCCAATTTCCAGAAAGTTAACTGAAGCTCTCAAAGGTTGAGTGACATTTAAAAGTTATCAAAGGAATCTAAAAAATCATTTTGTGACTCCAAGTCCAGTGGCCACCTCATCACACCAACCTGATGAATGGGTTATCTACAACAGGCTATACTTAGGTCCTCTGTGCAATGTTAGTTTTTACCACTTAATATTCCTGACACATTGCAATATAACACTCTGCTCCATCTCTACCTCCCTTCAAATTGTTTTATCTGGCCATAGGCTCAACTCACCATTTCCCAGCTGTCCTCAAGCTAGGCTACCTGCTCTCCAAGCTCCAACTCTGACTCAGCCTCAAGCTTCCATTCAATGTAACCTGGGCCTATGATTGATGAGCATTCACTTTATCTTTCAAATCTCAGGAAGACTGTCACTTTGCACCTCTGTGCCAGGATATACCACCCTCAAACCCTCCTTGCTGTAAGAAGAATAATTAGGCTACCGTTTCTGGAAAGGAGAATGGACTGTCTTTTTGCTTTTTTATTCCTGTTGCTTAGCATAGGACCAGGTACATACATGCTTAATAAATACTAGATTATTGACTCCAATCACCATTCTCTCTGATTTCCCATTCAAAAACACTCCCTTCTTTAGTCACTAACCCCCAATGAGAAAATAAGCTACCCAACTGTTTTCTTTGCTTCTATCAGCTTTTCAATTACTTTTTCTCATCTGTCAACAAAAATACTTTGGTCTCTGCTATATAAAGTCATGCCCTCATCCACCATTTTATAGTTATCCTTCTTTTTCACCATCAAAACTGCTACAAATAGGCTATAATCAGTTTTCATTGCCTCACCAGTTACTCTAGCAATCTGGCTTCTATCCCTGCCACCACACTGAAACTGTTCTTTTTCTCCAAATCAAGTCTAAGCTTCATCCTACTTATCTCCTAGCAGCAAAGGAACCCACCACCTACCTCTTCTTTCTTTCTCCATGTTTTATTTGACCTCTTTCCTCTTTTTTTAACATGCAATTCACTCTTTATATTTCTTATACTCCTCCCTCTCCCGGGTGATCTGGTAATCTCATTCATTCCATTAGCTTTAATCAACCCCTTCCTTCATGGATAATTGGCTCAGTTCTAACTGTTCCCTCTGAACTACAAACCTGAATTTCCAACTACCTACTATATATATATATCAAGCAAATATCCTACTGGAACCTCAAATTCAACATAATCAAAAACCCAAGATATATCTCTGACCCTAAATCATGTTCCTCCTCTTCCTGACTTCTTGAATCTGTAAATTACACCACTATTCTTTAGCGAACCTGACTCAAAAATCTCAATTATCTGATTCTTCTCCCTCCTTCACTTGACAGCTAATTATCAAATGTTTACAATTTTACTTACATACTATTTTTCGTTTTCCTTTCTTTTCACCATCCCAATCCAAAACTTCATTACTTCTTACCTATAATAATGCAATTTTCCAACTATGGGTCTGCCCAAGGAATAGAGATGTTATACAAAAAGACCCTATTGAGGATGCCTATGTACTGTGACAAGCTTTTTACTACCCATGTAGTAGCCTGTAGGTGTCTTCTCACTCGAAGTACATTGCATTTGAGGGAAGATAGTACATTAATAATAGAGAACAAAGAGGTTTACTGTATTTAACTTACTATAGATGAGCAATCAATGGATGCTGTACATGAGATTAAATGTGACCTATATGAATTATACATCAGTATTTGGTATAATTTATAAAGGCTGGAAAAAGTAACTATATAGAATGTAGCAGATTATAATCCCTCCCCCCCTTGGCAAAGTAACTGTGAAGATTAAATTTAACTCTCCCCAATTGTGAAAATGAAATTAACTCTCCTCTAATTGTGAAGATTAAATTGTAACCCCTGCCCATTTTTAAAACTAATCACCAAAAGTACAAACACACTACTTAAAAGTTGAATGGGAAGATTTGCCCATTTTTAGATTTATTCACCAAAGGTGATTCCCCCATTCACTTGAGTGGGGGAGGTCTGTGAGACCCACATGTGCAATAGTGGGCAACAAATCAGAATCAAATGACTGCACTTGGGCAGTCCTAAAGCAGGACTTCAACTGTGATTGGTAGATGTGGAAGTGGAGGAAGACACAGGAAGTGACGCAAAAGAAAGTGTCTTTAAAGGGGAGTGACAACTTCCTGAGTTCAGTTTTTAATTGGGAGTTCTTTCTTTCTTTGGAGTGAAGGCTGGTGGAGAATCTGCTGACTGGACCTGAGACATGGTGAGTGAAAGGCTGACTCCTTTCATACTGGATTTTCTGAAGAGACTAGCCTCAGGAGAGACTTCCCTGGGTCTTTGGCTTTGCCAAGGCCTAAGGACTAACTCTCCCTGCCCTGGTTGAGCCAGGGGCCCGAGAGCAAATTACTTAGTGCTTAGGTTAGATATCTTATCCTATCCTCTCTCTGATTTCCTACTTCATTCTTTCTATACTTTGTAAATAAATTTCTTTGGAATATAAATTCCTGGCAACCCTATTTGAAAAATATAATCCTTTTTAATAATTAACACCATTTGCCTTTACATAACCCAAGGTATAAACTCCTTAATTATCTGGCTCTGCAGCCCTAGAGGAAGAAACTTGGACAGGGAAACAAAAACAGTGAAAACACCTTAAAACACCTTTTGAAACTTCCAAAATACTCTGTGAAAGGTACTGACTAAATAGAAGATAATACCTCCTAAGTGCTGCAGGAAGGGGGAAAAGTGGAAAAAAAAAGAAGACGACAGCTAGGAACAGTAGAAAAAGAAGTTTCTGAGCAATTCCTCACTCTGGAGAGGCAACTCAGGGGCTCAGTGAATTGAGAGCCAGGCCTAGGGAGGAAAGTCCTGGGTTAAAATCTGGCCTCAGACACTTCCTGGCAATGTGGCCCTGGGCAGGTCATTTAATCCCCATTGCCTAACCATTACCAATCTCCTGCCTTCTGACAATAGGTATCTAAATGGATAAAAAACCCAAGGAACTTTAAAGAGACTATTTTTAAGGCATTTTTAGACTCTAATGTTTTATAAAAATCTGTATTTCATTGCATTTGCTGATTGTTTTGATTAAGATTTAACTTTGTGATTTTTAAGTTCATATATTACTGCATTCAATACTATTCTGTTACACTGAATCAGTTTAATGTACTGGGTTTTAACTACTGTTATATTCTGTTGCTTTCCCCCTATAACCATCCTGAACATTACTAAGTAGGCCCATATAAAAACAGCTTTTCTATTTTTGACTTTGTAAATTGTCACACAGAGGATAGATGGACTCCATCAGAAAATTGCTATAACAACCTTTGGAAAATTTAATGAGCTAAATATCTCAAATTGATTTTAAGGGTTCTTTAGACACAATTTTTAGAATTTTTTTCTTAACAATCTCTGGTCATTTTGCCTGCCCCTAACATGAGGTAAGGCCCATTTTAGTAGCTGAAGTGAGATAGAATTATAAACCCCGACTCCCGCATTTATAAAAACGTGAATGGAAGTTGGGAAGCTAATCCCAGGGCATTATACCCCTAGAAGCCTCACCCCCCCCCAAAAGGGGAGCATCTCTCATTTATACTCTTCAGCTCACTTTATAGAGGTTTGGGTTTTTCTTAGACTCCTCTGACACATTTTTTGTAATGATATCTAGAATTCTTGATGATGTTCAAAACCCAAAATAAGTTTCACTTTGTGTAAAAATGTGTTTATCAAGGTTGAAAGATTTGCCATGTTTGTAAAAATTGTGGCAAATATCCATCAATTCATAGGCTTTTAAAAATGCCATACAGCAACTTATGTAAAAAATGATAGTAGTTTGTTTGTTACTGTAATTAACTGGACTATTGAGAATTTGGGGGATACTGATTCCTACATAATTGTATACTGTTCTTTATATAAAAAAACCAGTTTTTTTTAAAAGAGTTTTTTAAACTTTTTAAAAAGAGTTTTAAAATTCATTTGCTTGTATTCACAATGGATCATGGCCAGATATGAAGAGGAAATGGATATAATTTTTGGTGAGAAAGCCTTGTATTCTACATTTTCTTGGCTGACACAGAGTGTCAATGATTATAAGCTATATTTTTTAATTTTAAAACTCTTATATTTTTATTGCATGTGCAAAATACTATTTGTTTATTTTTTCTCTCCTTTTTATATTTGAAGCACATGTCACCAGTATTAAGATTTTCTTTAACCTTTTGATTTTGCAGTTTAACATACATTTGCTAATTCATGCTCCAAAAGCTTGAGACTATAAAAATGATGCCACTAATCATTTAAACAAAATTATGGGACTTTGCTTAATGATTCTGTCTGATTCCAGGACAAGATACACAAAAGAGCCATTGCATAGGGTCAAAGATAAACCAATCCAGGACAGATTGATGCACTTCTAAGCCAATACAAAGGACTTGAACCTAGTGTGAAGACTCAAGGTTGCGACGCTTAACATACAGTAAGGCCTTCCTTGTATCCACACTCACTCTGAAAATACTTACAGATGAGTATCCCTAACTTGGCTCCTACCTGGCTCCTATAATCTAGTCCTTTTTCTGTCTTTCATAGTGTGGCAAACTTTCTGTAGTCCTGGCTACTGACTAGGTAAATGCATCATTGCTTAGATCATTTTAATTGGGTCTTGATTCAAGGACCTGTTATAGATTTACTTTTCCTTTACTTGGAATTTTTACACATAAGACTTCTTTGATAGTCTATATTTTCATCCAAAAATTCTTTTTTATTTGGATTTTTCTGATGTCTTTTTAATATCTCTTGCCAATTGATTCATATACCTCATAACTCAGCCATGCATCCCTAAAGGATTTTTCAATCACCCTATTCACGGGGGAATGTAAAAATATTATTTAAAATTGTAAAGTTTAAATTCCTTTTGAGAAGAATTTTAGATTAAGAAACATGATACCTCTCTGAATTCAGGAACTGAACTGTTTGGAGAAGACACCATGAAGATGCCTCCAAACCACAAGCTGCACAAGAAGATCAAGAATGAACTTTGGATGTGGTTGATTGAACATTTATTTGTATGTATACTTTCATGCCAAAGGGGACTGCCCCCTAACTGGCTTTTTGTCAATGCATCTAGCAATTATTGTTTTTGGGGTTTTTTTCCCTCTTATCCTCAAATTATTGTAATCTTTAAGTTGATTATGTTTTCATGATCCTTTTGGGGAAAATCTTTCCCAATAAGGATCAAATGGAGAAATGTGAAATTGGAGATTTGAACCCCAGACTTCAATTCCCAGAAGTCCTTGGAGTTCCCAGAATTTCCTGAAATCTCAGCAGAGGTCCTCACCTGGGCCGAGAGCAAAAGGGGCATTTAAACTGACTGTACCGCCTACACTCTCCCTGCTTCTGCTTCTATGCACACATGTCTTTCAAGATGTAGAATAAGTGAAATTGAATGGGCTTTCAGCCCTCTAGGCATGCGCTTTCTTATTTTGTATTTTCTTTATTTCTTAATCTTTAATAAACCTCATAAAAATATAATACTTTTAGCAGAGAAACTAATTTTAATTGTTACAGAGCCAAAATATAAAAGTTCAAATTCCAGCTCTCTCATTACTTTTCTGTGTGACCTTGGGCAGGTCATATAAAATTCAAGAATATAATTTCCTACTTCATAGCATTATTGTAGGGAAAATATTTTATAAATTTTAGACATGATATAAATTAGAACCCCTTATTTGAAAACTTCTGATGTCTTCCCAACTGATTTCCCTTTTATGGAATGGACCTGTGATTCCCTTGCTATATGAACTGCCAGTGAGGAAACTTCCTCTACCATTGCAAGTCACCTGCTTTGCAACTTAATCTTAAGTATTGGGAAGGTATTGAAAGATTAAGTTGACTTGATTAGCATCCCATGATGTGTACATCAGAGAAAAGACTCTAGGCCAAGTATTCCTTAAGCTATCACACCAAATCACTTCATCTTTTCCCCCCATTTGTTCCCTACTGCCTAATAGTTATAAACTCTAAATTTCTTAATCAGACATCAAAGGACTTCCAAGGTCTGGCCCCAACCAATCCTTTCCAGTTTTATCTCACCCTCCTCTCCTTCACAGGCCCAGTACTACATACAGCCACCTTGACTACTCATTGCTCCATAAACACCTAACTTTCTTGGCATAATGAGTGGTATTAATAAGTAAAGGCATGGGATCAAGAAAGTTCTCTGCACCCCCACCCCCAGTTCACTTCATATTCTGACCAGTTAGTACTAGCTCAAATACTACCTCTTCCTTTAAATCATTCCTATTATTACTTCCCCCTTCCAAAGTCAGAGGTGACACTCTAGTTTTGAACTCTGAATTTTCCTTTGAATAAACTTTCAACTTGTATAACATTATTAAATTTGTTTTATCTTCATTCCCCTCCACTCTAGATGAAGCTATTTGTCAACAATGTCCTCCCCCATCTTTATGCTTTGAATATAATAGCTATTCAATAAATATAAGCTTAATTTAATAGAATTCATTTTCCCAATACTCCATGGTGGAGTTATGATATCAAATCAGTTGTTCCCTCCAATGATGAAGTGGTACCAATCCCCACCCTTAACCCTATTGTTGTCTATGTACCTTTAAGGGAGTCTAACCAATGTGACAGGGGAGTGGTCTTCCCCATAGTCTCTTTAAGCCATGTTTATACCAGTAGATCACTTCTAAAGATCCATAAACTAGCAAAATAGAAAGAAAAAACAAAAAATAAAAAGGCTACACAATTGAAAAACAAACATTAATGAGGTAACTATATTTGCTATTCCAAATTATGTTCTGTAAAAGATTCCCTCCCCACCAAAATCCTAAGTCAAGGTCCCTGCCCTCAAGAAGCTTATGATCTACTTGAGAAGGCTAAATGTGAAAAGTTAAACAACACAATCCTATAAACAGCCCCTGTAAGATGACATATACATTACTAAATAAGCAACAATTATCAGCTTATATTTGCATAGTATTTAAAGGTTTACAAAACACTTTACCCATAACCACCCAGCAAGGTAGATAACTGAATTATATACCTATACAAAGATGAAATAGGATACAGCCCAGGTCTTAAGTAGCTTGCAATCGAACAGAGGAGGTATTTATATAAATAAATACGGTAGAAGTAGATATATACTAGAGTTAGAGATAGCAATAAATATAGTGTAGTATTACTGTACTGAGTGCTTAACTTGGAATAAGGAAGATTTAGGTCCTGGTTCTCAGGCTAGGTGACACACAGAAAGTAAACCAATAGATAAATCACTTAACTTAAAAGGGCTCAATAACTATTTACTATGTTATAGAAATAGTAAACTATGGATTAGAGGGAGGAAACCAGAAATCATTGATAAAAGAGATGAATTAGAACATTTTAAGGGAAAAGGGAGAGATGTATGCAAGATAATTCTAGGGAGCAATTTGTAACAGAAGAGATAGGGAAGAGGTAGCACTTGAGTATGGCATTGAAGGGAAAGAATTTCAACAGGTATCAGTACTGAGGAAGTACATTCCGAATATGGTGGACTCTAAAAGCATGAAGCCAGGAGAGATCAGAATGAAATCAAGGTACATCCAATAATTCAGTTTGGTTTTTGACAGTGCCTGAAGAAGAGGGGAGTACCATAGGACAGAAAAATACTATGGAAGCCTCAAATCCTGGTTCAAATGAAGCAATTTTTATTTTTTACAGGTGATATCTCTTAACTACTGAAGAATTTGAGTTAAGAGAATATAAAAGGGGACAGCTGGGTAGCTCAGTGGATTGAGAGCCAGGCCTAGAGATGGGAGGTCCTGGGTTCAAATTTAGCCTCAGACACTTCCCAGTTGTGTGACCCTGGGCAAGTCACTTAACCCCCATTGCCTAGCCCTTTCCATTTCTGCCTTGGAACCAATACATAGTATTGATTCCAAGACAGAAGGTAAGGGTTTATTATTTAAACATTTTTTAACTAAAAAAAAAAAAAGAATATACAATGAACTATTTCTGTGACTGTATGAAGATGAGAGGAAGGAAAAGACTTGACACAGGAGACAGTTATAATCATCCAGACAAGAAGCAATCAATGCCAAAACTAGGATTGTAAATGTTAAAAGACTGCTTGTAAGAGGGTCTAAAAATGAGTGATATGGTTGTGCAGAACATTATAGAAAAAAAAGATGAACGCTAATGACATTCATCAATTAAGAATTTTAAGTTGCAAAATAATTTCCAGGCTTTAAAATCTACTATCAACTTAGTGTCTCTTAGATGATATAACTACATGAAACCCACAACATTACCATTATGGCAAGATACAGATTAAACTATAAATGGGTACTATTTGACAAAATAAATAATACAGCAAAATATGGTAAATATTAATACATGGTTTTCTAAGTCAATATCTGGCCTTTATGTACAGTTTAGTAATCATGTTTCTATATGAATTTGACATATACTGAGGTGCTGAATTCAAAGCCAGAAAAATTCAAGTGCTATCCAAATCAGATTAAAATATAATTGAGAAATATTTAACAAAATAAATACAATATAGATAGATGTAAATGTGTGGTTTTCAAAGTCAAATGCGTAGCCCATAGAGATATGTTTCTATTTTGAGTCTGTCACTACTGTTGTAGAACATACAGAACTCCTTGGCCAAAAAGCCATAGATACTTTCACTAAGAAGTGAGCCAGAAGGCAATGAAGAAAAAAACATTACCAAAAATTAAATTGATTATATTCTAATAAGCAAGAAATAAATTACTTATAGAAATGAAAAAGGAATGGTATGATTTAGGCAACTCCAACTTAAAGACTTTAAGGAAGCTAAAAAATGGGAAATATTTAAAGAACCACACATCTACCATTTCCTTAAGAAATTTAATGATATTAAGAAAATAGGAAACTAAGGGATTGTTTATCATGCTATTGGAGAATCGATAAATTTCAGTGTATGAATTTAAGGTAGTATTATTGTGCCATAAGAAATGGACAATTTCAGAAAGGAAGTTAGGAAGACCATTTTAAATTAATTTACAGTGAAGGACTGGGTGAGCAATTTATAACAACATGATAAAGAAAAACTTTAGAATTCTGATTCAATATAATGATAAACAGAAGTCCAAAAGAACTGACTACAAAACAAGCCCCTCTGGACAGAAAATAACAGTGATGAGACATGCTTAGGGACAGGGCCAATATGGAAATATTTAGCTGCACTATCATATATAGGTATCAAATGTTTTTTTTTTTTAATTTACTAAATGAAATTGAGGAGGGATTGATGAGACATATTAATTTAAAGATGCTTATTACTTGAAAAATTAAAACATTTGTCCCCTTTTTTTTCCTATGTCTGCCATGATATGGGACGTGGTTAGAAGAATTTAATAAAAGCTATTTTTATCATTTATTTAATTTTCCAGGTATTTATTATGTGTATATGTATAAATTTATTTAATTAAATATACCAAGTAGTAAAGTACAACTTTTCAAGTTTCTATATTTTAGGAAAATTAATCTGGTAGCAAAAGCATAGAATGGATTGGATAAGAGGCAGCTGTGGAAGCAAGAAGATCCAAGTCAGAAACTTCAGTCATTTTACATTCAAAATGATTGAGAAGCCCTGGAAGTTAGTTTATGAGGAGTGGGAATGGATTGACCCATAAATAACATCTATTAAATACCTCTCTACTGAGTTCTGTACCAGGTGTTATAAATAAGATCAATATACAAAAATGCATTTAAAATTTGCGATCCCCATGGAATGAAATTCTCACTGCCTCCTTAATTTAATCTGTTCCATAGTTTAAAAAACTCATAATGGTATCTCAAGTGTTCTTGAAACTAACCAATATTTCCTTTGGGCAAAAGTTCTTAACCATTTTTGAGAGGGTAGGTGGGGTACCCTTACCCCTCTGGCAGTCTAGTGAAACCTATAAACCCTTTCTCATAGTGTTTTTAAGTCTTTAATGACACACATAGGATTAAAAAGGAAACTAAATATTGAAAGTTACCAAAATATTTTGAAAAATCAAGTTACCTGTTCCCAAGTTAAGAACCTCTGCTTTTAGGTGTTCTAAGACTCTCCTCCTGTATACACTCACTTTGTATACTGTTTTCTAAATTCACCCTTAAGTTGACTTATTTGACATGGTATAGCAGAAAAATTTCAGCACCCGAAAAAAGCAAACTGAATTCAAAATCCCACCTTCTACACTTTATTACTGTGACACTGAAAGTCAACCCACTCTGAGTGTGTTTCCTCAACCAAAAATGGAGATACTTGTATGACCCATGTAACAGAGTGTTGAAGATATTAAATGAACATGTATTAGAAGAGCTTTAGAAATGAAATCTTAAAGCACTATATAAATGTAAGCTATTATTATTTTACTTAGTTTTTACTGATTACCACTGTTCATTAGCAGTGCTAACCATAGCCTTTTTTAATGCAATATCCTCCAAAGTTCTAAAACAATTTAATTGTTTCTCAAAAAACCTAATATAAACTCAAAACTATAAAATGAGGGAGTTGGACTATATGATCTCTAAAGGTTTTTACAACCTCCAAATCTAGGATACTATTATCTAATTAGCAAGAAGGTTAGGAAATTACTGGTTTTGAATAACAAAAACTGAATTCACAGATTCATTTACAAAGTAAAATTGGCTAGCATTTCTGGTGCCCAAAATAAACTATAAAAATATTTCTGGTTCTTTACCTATTACCTAAGGTTCTCCCCAAAGTCTTAGTGTTGTTTTTAGCTATTAAAGCTTTATATCCCGTGTCTTTGACTTTTAAAAACAAAATTGGAAAAGCATATAATTTATTTTGTTCACTAAATAAAAGGGAATTTCCTTAATCTCAAAAGAAAATGCTAATAGGAGGTCCTGGTTTGAAACCAGGCCTCAGATATGTCCTAGCTATATGACCCTGGGCAAGTCACTTAACCCCCAACACCTAGTCCTAACTGCTCTTCTGCCTTGGAACCTATACTTAATATCAATTCTAAGACAGAAGGTAAGGGTTAAAAAAATAGAGAAGGAAATGCTAAAACCACAATCTCAACTTTTATTTCTGAGGTAGGGAAAAAAGTTCCAATATCTGCAGGTCGGCTACACTGATTTGACTTTAAACCACCTAAAGAGCAAATAGCTAATTCCTTACTTAAGATCAGTAAAGCATTAACTGCAAATTTATGGGTGTGGGGATCTAATTCCCACCTGAAACAATTCTTTTAGTTCTTCCCGCACCTGCCCATTTTTCCTCATCTAAGGCTAACAAAAACTTGCACTTAAAATACAAGAGACTTGATATTTCAATATATTTTTATATACCCAATCAAAAACTGGACCCTATTTGGGAGAAGTGTCTTTCAAAAATATACAACTATGTTTCCAAATCTATAGAAGCATATTTGGTAGTTTTACATAAAAAATGATCCTAATAAAAAAACGAGCTAATTATGCTAAGTGGCATATCTTGTTTTCAATCTGATAGTTGTGTAACATATTCAGAATTTTGGCCCCGCAAAAAAAAAAAAAATTAAAGATACTGAGCAAATCAAAATGATTTTAATGCTTTAGGACTGCCAACATTTTATGGAACATTAAGTTATAAAACATAAAAGTAGTTTATTACCCAGGTAACAAATACATTTTAGTTTTATCATAACAAAACCCCAAAATAATTAAGAAAACAAATAAGATTCTATTCATTGCATGCTAGGTTTATAGAATATCTTGTTATGAGTCCAATTAACTGGAGTTTCAGTTTCCCAATTTGAAAAATAAAGGTACTATTTATAATGCCCTCATATCCATGGATGTGTTGTGAAGCACTATTAAAACCTCAAAGCAGTACATTTCATATATGTGCACATGCACACACTTTGTATGAATTTATTCATGCTGGTTATTGTCCTAGTGAGACATACTTCACTTTTAAGTATAAATTAATTCTTGTGTAACAAAACAACTGGGGTGGGAGTGAGATTGAAATCTGTAAACTGTAGTTGTTTAAGCATAAAGTCCTAGGGGGGTAGTGATAAAGGAGACAAGAGGGCTCAAAATAAAATACTACTCAAGAATTAATCTTAACTACTCAGCATTCTTGAAGGTGCTTGTACACATGTGCAAACAGAGGCTGCTATTATCTGTATAACTGAAAGCACTCTTCTCTACCAAAGAATTTGGTTCCTTGAAGTTTCTAAAAGGAGACTGGCTAACGTCATTTATTTAACCAACTAATATTTTATCAAAAGGCATCCACTGTGTGTAACTAAACAGGAACAAAGCAAAAAACATTGAAAGAGATTGACAATTAACATGATTGTCATAGTCTTTACCTTCAAAGAGTTTAATTGAATATTAAAAGCTGTCTTCCCATAAAAATTCAACCAGTTGCAATAAAATTTGTCTGATTTTTAGCAACTTAGTAACTTGAGAAAGATTGTTTACCCTGAAATTATACAGCCATCCAAGGAATACTTGAAGAGGTAATGTATAGTGCAATGGAATAAACACTCCATTTAGAGACTCATTGAGCCTAAGTCTGAATCCTGGCTCTGCCATTTACTTCTTGTGTGACCTTGGGCAAGTCCCTCCTACTTTCAGGCACTTCTAATTCTGGTTATATGGTTTTACTGTTGGTCCTACTATTGTTGTGATTCAGTCTTTTCAGTCCTGATTCTTCACGACCCCATTGGGGGTTTTCTTGGCAAAGATACTGGAGTGATTTGCTATTTCCTTCTCCAGCTCATTTTACTGATGAGGAACCAGAGACAAACAAGGTTAAGTGACTTTGTCTAGGGTTATATCACTAGTGCCTGAGGCCAGATTTAAGCCCAGAAAGATGAATCATCCTGGTTCCAGATGTGACATACTATTCACTGTACCACCTAACTATCCTCAACAATAATAATAATATTCTGGAAGCCCAATCCTAATACAGGTGCTCTAAAATTGTTCATCTTATAAGTTATAATGCATTTGAACCTTCCAAGAACTATGATTTAAAAATACATTGCTAATAAATCTAAGAACAAATACAAACAGCTGTTTTTTATCTTAAGATCTAGAAAGCACAAATTGTAAATTTATTTATTCTCTTTAGTATACAATATAATATTTGCCTGAATTAGTTAACCAGAAAAAGGTAGTGTGCTCTAGTCAGGAAAATATCAAACTTGGGAATATGAAGCATTCTTTCACATCACTAATTAAATGTGACTTTGAGCACCAATCATTTAATTTTTCTGGGTCTGTTTGCTCATCTGTAAAAAGAAGGCATTTCAAATACTCTCTAAGGTCTTTCAGCTTTAAAAAGGTACAGTATGGTTCTTTATTTTACATTAGATAAGCCTACTTAATATGAAGTGTTTCCCTTTTATTTTTATGTGGTCAAATTCTATTATAAAAAAACAAACCAAAAAGCTCTGATCAAAATTTAAGACAAAAGCCCTCACATCATACATATTGACTGTCAGAAGGGAGATCCACCAATCACCAATGTCTCCTGTTTGAAACTTCATGATAAATTCACTTTCATTACTGTATATACAACAAAATTTTTATTTTGAAAAGGGTATGGGAAAAAGAGGAAGAAATTTGATCTCAAAACTAAATCACTTTAAAACAGCAAACAGCTGCAGGTATTTATGATTTTCCTATCTGGTTCCATAGACAAATGGGTTTTCCCAACCAGCATCATTCTGATGCTAATTTGGAAGCCCAAAGATAGCAAATCTTTCAACAACATGAACTCAAAACTAAATGTTTCTTAGCATAATTTCAGTTTTCAAAAACTTATATTAGGGGATTAGATGCTGGCAGCACTAGGAAATGCTTATCACCTTTCACCGAAACATATGGGCAAAGAGTTGTTATTTTAACGTTACCTACAGCACACTAACCCTAATTGTTACAAGAAGATGCTACCTGCAAATATAGTCTTGAAAATCATCACTTAAAGTACACATTTCAAGAATTCTTTGGTGTCCAACAAAATTTCCAAACTCTTTGGGGGCGTGTGTCTGGGCAAGCTAATTTGCAAAGCCAAACGATTCCTAGGATGTTAATGACAGGTGTTCTAAGCAGAAGCGAAAAGTCAAGTTTCATAGCATGGGCTCAGAATCACCTCGGCCCAACGAATCTATTAGCATTTTCCATTTACGGTGTCTCAAAAGTCCTAGTAAAGTCCCAAGCTGAAGCTTCATTCAGCATAAATTGCACTAAGACATACCTTTCATTCCAAAAGTTTTAATGGTCTAAAACTGCATTAAGACTTTTCGGACACCACCCCGTATGGTTCTAAAAGTTTTAATATGTAGTGCTTTATTAAATAAATACATTGTTTTACTTTCGGAAAAACCTGTTCTTTAATAATAAAGCAACTCCAGGACGACTGAAAATTAATGAACTTGACAAACTTTGCGGAAAGTTAATGGGCATATGTTCATTTTTTCACTCTCCTCAGGAAAATTTTATCTCAAACGCTAGTATGGTTTCACGCTACAGTGGTTCATCAAAAATAATTTTTTTTTCCCCTAATCCAAACCGCTACACTTTTAGGTGCTTACTAAGTTCTTATTAAGTGAAGAGGGTCTTCAGATTTCTTAAAGCATGTCTTCTCCTACCTGTTCATAATTTCAAGCATTTGGGGGACAGGGGGTACAAGAATGGATGGGAGAAGGCTGGCTTTCATTAGGACCGGGAGAAACATTCTCTTCCTCCTCCTCCAAAGAACCTCCACCCGCTCCCGGCCAGGGTTCCCAGGTGAAGCCCCAGGGCTGGCCAGGAAACAGAAGACGGGGGAGAGGCACTCCTCAGCCTCGAGCTCAGGAACCTCTAGACAGAGCCGCCGCCTCGTGATCCCCTTTGACAGCAGCCCGCCCCAATGCCGGGGGCCCTGAGGCCTTTTCTTGCCCCCCCCCCAACCCCTCCCCCGACCGCCAGCAGATCGGCTAGGCTTCAGGGGCGGGGCGCTGGCCGGGCTTTCAAGGCCGAACCCCCGGGGGCCAAGGCTTCGCCCCCCCTGCCCCCCCTCCCTTCCGCCCACTCCACGGCCGGGTCCGGCCAGCTGGCCTTCTCCGCAGAGCCCCCCCCCCCCCGCCCCTTCTCCCCTCTCTCTCCGCCCGGCGGGGCGGCTGCGACTACAGGGCCCCAGAGCTGGGCCCACTGGCCCCACTCACCCACTGCAGAATCTTGATGAAGCCGAGTGGCTCCTTAAGCGGGCTGAAGTTAATCTGGAGGCCCGACATCCTCTGAGGGAAGGAGGGAAAGAGGGTGAGAGTGAGGCGGCCGGACTGCGGGGGACGGAGCCAAACCCAGGCGGCCCAGCGGCAGAGGGAGGGAAGGAAGGAGGGTCGGGCGGACGGAGCGAGGCTCCGGAAGGCGGGGCCGGGCAGGGCGGAGCCGCCCTGAGGTGGGGCCAGGGAGGCCGTTAAGCCTAGAAGGGCCCAGCGAGGAGGAGGCGGGACGGGGGCGGAGATGAGGGAAGGGGGGGAGGAGCGGTTCCTCCCCCGCTCTGCACCTGGCCGAGCCGGCTGATCCTCTGGCGAACCCTATAACTCATATCCGAAGCCATCTTAGGCGTGCCGACCCCCCCTCCCCCTCCCCGAGCCCGCCCCCTAAAACGAGTCGCCCGGTCCGGGCTCTCGCCCCGTGCCCGCGCGCTCCGTGCTCTCCGTGCTCTCCCTTCCAGCAGCGCTGCGCAGCTCACAAAGCCCGGGTGGGGGCGGGGCCGGGTGGGGGAGGGGAAGAGGGTGGGGGAGGGGTGGCACCTGTCCTCCCCAGTCTCGAGGCCCTCGGTATAGTCGATCGTGAACAGTTGTTCGGCTTCTGAGGGTGCGAACGTGCTTCCTATGTGCAGCCCTACCCCTCCTGGGTTACACTGTACACGCAGACGCTGCCCTCCACCTCCCAAGACACACGTCCTAAACTTGTGTGCCCCTCCCCTCTGTCTTCTGGGCTCTGGTTGGGTGGATCGGTCTCCGCCAGCATTTGTGGATCATATGTTTAGATTTATGATTTTCTCATGTTAGACTTATTTTAAAAACTCAACATTATAATCATGTGTCAAGGCATGTGCTAAAGTAAACATAGAAAGCTTCCTAGTAAGTACCCAACACATATATATAACATAATGGATGGTAAACACTCATGGACCAATTGATTCAAAACCGAGTTCTTGTCCTCTACTTTGTAATTAGAGCAAAATTTCAGCACTTAATCCGGGTTTGTTGTTTGAGTGCCCTCGAGTTACCAAAGAAAAAAAATTTTTTCAAAGAAATGTAATTCAAAAATTTAGCACAGTCCCTGGCCTGTAGGAGATTAATAAATGCTTGTGGATTATTGATCAGCAAAAATGACTCTGAAGTCTGGGTTCAAGTAGACCCTCCCTGCGCCATAAAGGTAGAAGTTCTCTGAGGAAGAGGAAGATTAACTAAACTCATTCTCCCCAAGGCCTAACACAAATTCTGTATAAAATATACATTTAATAAATGTTTTGCATTGTGAGTTCTATAAATATTTTATCAAATAGTGTAAGATACCAGCATCCATTTGCTCTGACCTGTGTGCTCATTTAATACCTGCATGAAGATTTCCAGGAACTCACTACTGTAGGAGGCAAACCATTTCATTTTTATAATAGCTCTAATTGCTAAGAATGTTTTTCCTTCTTTAGAACTAACACCTGTGTCCCTTCAATTTGAATCCATTGTTCCTAAAAACAATTTAATCTTTCTCCCAAATACCAACCTTTCCCTCATCCATGCCCAGGTTACCAGAAAAGAGGCTGTGAATTCACAGGGGGGCTGCCTTCATCTTGGGGGCATTCTGACCCCCCAAAAGACCATGAGGCTTTTTCCCAATCTGTCTGGGTAGGCCTCCATCCTAAAATGGAAACTGTGGAGTAAAGCTTTAAAACAAAGCCCAAGTTATGGCTTATGTCCAGGGTCTTCCTGAAAGGGAATGATCAATTGAGTGGTTTTAGAAAAAAGCATTCAGTACAAAGTAGATACCATGTACTCTTAAACCCAGAAAACTTAAAATGCATATTAAATTCTTAAAACAACAGGCACTTAGCAGTAATTATACCTTACTGAGAAATAAGGACAATTCAGTAGAACTGTTAAATGGATATTACACCGTCACCTGGGATCTATATTATCTGAGTAATCCCAGAATCCAAGTCTTCTGGCTGGCCAATCACTCTGGGTCTCTTCAAATTCTGGATTATCAGTGGCTATTCTTACCCTAGATGTGCTTTCAGGGAAAGTATCCTGCTGGGCAGCAGACATTGACTCGGGTACCTATAAATTCAAAAATTCATAAAGCACCCATTTACTGAGCTTTGAAATGTCTCAGGATCAGAGGGAAAGAAATGAAAAACAGAAGAGGCAGCCAAGGACTAGAGGTCCCAATGAGGCCCAACTAAGTAAACATATATTCTCACTATTTTGTCCACCCAGTTGTGGTCACCATTGCTCCTAGAGAAAGAGGAGGTAGTGGGAGAGAGAGGTGGCCCACAGGACAGCTGTCCCAAGAAAGGGCAGCCTGAAAGAAGGGATGGAGCCTTTCTAGTTCTTATAGCTTCTGAGGGGACCCGTTTTCTCCCCAACAGGCTGCTGGAATAGTGCTTAGTGGTTGCCATTTATTAAGCACCTACTATGTGCCAGGGGAGGAGGGAGAAAACCAACCAGGAGTTGCTGTCTTTTCTCAGCAAGGAAAAGTGCCTGATCCTCAGCAAGATGCCAGCGTGTATTGGCCTTCTACCACAAATGCTGACCTTCCTAACTTCCTTTTAAGTCCCATCTGAAATCCTACCTTCTGCAAGAGGCCTTCCCAATCCCCTCTTAATTCCAGGGCCCACCCTCCTCTAATTATTTCCTGTTTACCCAGTATATGCCTTGCTTTGTATGGATTTGTTTTCATGTTGTCTGTCCCCTATTAGATTGTATACTCCTAGAGGCCCCGTTTTTCTGCCTCTTTTTGTATACCCAGCTCTGAGCACAATACAACAAAGTTGTGGTTTGGTGTGGATCACTCTTCATGACCCCCTTTGGGGTTTTCTTGGCAAAGATAATGGAGGGGCTTGCCATTATCTACTCCAGTTCATTTTACAGGTGAAGAAACTGAGGCCAGCAGGGTGAAGGGACTTGTCTGGGGTCACACAACTAGTAAGTGGCTGAGGCCAGATTTGAACTGAGGAAGCTGAGTCTTGCCGACTCGGGGCCCAGCTCTTACCCTACCACACCCCCTAGCAGCCCTCGCCTGCTCTGCTTCAGGCATGTTGATGCCAGCTCTCCTACACCTCCTTGGTTTTCTGTTTATACGAAGCTCCCAAGGCTCTTTGCCAAAGGTAAAACACACAAGTCCCTGGATTAGTTCCTCCACCTCATACGTCCCATTGCTTGCCGAATCCTTCCATTCTCCCTCCTCAGCCTCTCTTGCCTCCCAGCCCTTCTCTTCCCTTCAGCAGGGCCACCTGACTCGGCTCTCTTATCTCCCCCAACTCTAGTCTGTCAGCAGCATCTGTATGTAAAAAGACATACATCCTGTGGAGCTTCAGAGTCTCAGCCTATGGTATGTTCTAAAGCCCAGCATTGCCTAATCTGCCACAGGGACATGTTAGTCTCGAGGAAGAACACAGGGTGTGTCTTTGACTTTAGAATTAAATTCATCAAAAACAAAAAAGAATGTGACATTATGAGATATATATTATTATGAGACAATGAAGATACCAACCATCTATAAGTCAATCAACCCACATTTATTAAGCAAAGCTTTGGGGACACAAACCCAAAAATGAACCAGTCCTGCCCTTGAGGAGTTTACATTTTATTGGATATAGGAGCAGGTATGTAAAATGTAAACAAAACAAATGAAAGTTAAATTGGGAGAAGGAAGGGAAGGTGAAGGAACTTGAGGTAGAAGATAGCATTTCAGGTGAATTTTTAAGGAAATGAAATTGCAAGCATGGGGGACAGCCAGGGAGTGCAAAGTCACAGAGACAAAATGGGAGAAAGGAAGATCCAGAAAGCCAGTGTGGATGAACTAGAGCACAGGAAGGGAAGTCATATAGAATAAATCTGGAAGGATTGGTTGGAGCCAGACTGTGAAGAGCTTTGAAAAGCCAAATAGTTGATCCTAAAGGCAGTAGGGAGTCTTTGGAGTTTATTGAGGGCAGGAGTAGCATAGTCAGACCTACACCCTAACTCCCTTGGCACTGTATGGAGGATGTATTATTGGAGAAGGGAGAGACGGCCATTTCCTTCCTCTCACTCCCTTAACTTTCTGCAAGCTAGTTTCTGAACTGAAATTGCATTTTCAGTCAACTGATTCTCCAAAGTTGTCAATAAATTCTTAATTTGGAGATTAAATGGCCTCATCCTTCTTGATTTCTCTTACAGCCTCTGACACTGTTGAGAGAAGAGCTACTTCTGGATGCTTTCTTCTTTCTAGGTTTTTTAACTGCTTCTTTGGAGGCACTTTTCTTGGATCTTCATCCAGGTTTCCAGGTCTCTCTCTCTCTCTCTCTCTCTCTCTCTCTCTCTCTCTCTCTCTCTCTCTCTCTCTCTCTCTCTCTCTCTCACACACACACACACACACACACACACACACACACAGGGATTCCACCAGGTTCTGTCCTGGGCTCTCTTTTCTTCATATTATTTCACTGGATCTTATCAGCTCCCATGGATTCAGCTGGCATCTCTGTGCTCATTATTTTCAAATCTGCTTCTTCAGCCCTAACCTCTCCCCTTACCTACAGCCTCATTTTCCCAGCTGGCTCCTGGGCATCTTGACTAGATGTCAAATTGACATTTTACTCTAAACATATCCAAAACCAAATACACTCTCTCTCCTCCCTGATTGTCCCCTCAAGCTCACCCTTCTTCCTAATTTTCCTATTACTGTCAAAGCACCACCACTGTCCCAGTCCTTAAATGCCTGATAGACAATTGGAAGGCTGAACATATAGGTTTTAAGTGTGCATTAATAACCATAATAATGAAAACCAGTGAGTAAGAAGTTTCTCTAAGGCAGTAAATCTTTGGCACTGATGTCAACACCTTATATTTATCTACCTTACATTTTTTGTATTTATTCTATATATGCTTATTTATATATATATGTATATACATATATATATATATGTATATAGTTTCCCTTGATAGAATATAAACTGCTTAAGACTTGGGATTGTTTCATTTCTTGTACTCCTAGCCTCAGCACCTACCACAGTATCTGACACAAAGTACATGATTAATTACATGCTGACTGCTTATTGATTGACAAGACATTCAACATAGATCTCAATGCACAGTTCATACATTGAACCAAAATTTGAATGAATGTCATTGGACCAAGTGAATTAGAAATAATCGTATCAATCGTCTAAATATAGTGGTTTAAATTCAAATTCTAGGATCCCAAGCAAAAATTTGCAAGCAGGCAACTCAGTCATAATAGTCCCACAAGAGAAATTCTTAGCCTGGTAGATTACTTTTGAGATCATTTCAAAGGGAGATTTTTAAACATTTTTTTATTCTGTAACTCCTGGAGGTTCTTGGTGTGCCACCTAAAGAATCCTCTCCTTTTCTGAGTCTCCAAGCTGGGCAGGAGTATGGTTAGTAATTACATCTGCATACGAATCTGCTCAGGCTCAAGAAGTCTGCCAAACATTAGCTAATAATAACCAACATCTTTTTCTCCGCCTACTAAACAGAAGAAAGCTGTAGCTCCAGCCCTACCTTTACAGCTTTCATGTGTAAACATTAATCTCTTTCATGTACTCTCTGTTCTGACCAAGCTGGACTTCATGTTGTACCCTAACTGCATTGTCTCCTACTTGGTCACTTCCACAAGTCCGAAATGAAGTCCTTCCTCATCTCTAATTTCACCATTTTGTTATCATCCTTCAAGGTTCAACTCAAGCCCTACTTCTTACATGACACTTTATCTGACTCTAACCTGATCCCCCAGGTCCTCTTCCTCCTTAAAACATCTATTTGTCATATCCCTAAAAGAAAGTTATGGCCTTGAAGGCAGGAACAATTCCATTTCTGTTTTGCCATCTTCACTCCCCTAGAGTATCTTACCTTTGCACCTTAATGCTTAATGATACAGTATGGCGTTGGTACCCTGTGGCACTAATGCCAAAAAACTGGCAACAATGACAGATCTAAGGGCAGCATTTCCCACTCTCTGCAACATGGATCATTCTTTTCTGTCTTCCCTCTTTGTCCCTCCTCACTCCTCTCAATGTTTTTATTCCCTCTTTCTTCCTCACTATTTTTATTCTCCCCTTCTTTTATTCTTCCACGTCCTTTCTCTTACCTTTCCTTTACCAATTCTTCCTTCTGGATAAGCTCACATTGCTGCCTGATCACTCTGGCCATCTGACTTGGATTGGGCTTCCTTTCAAAAGAGCGCCCTGGAGACTATTAAATAGATCTGATGGTTTGGGGATTCAGCGCTGGAGAGAACCTCAGAGATCATTTACTCCAACCCATCACCATTGTGTTGTACTTTCACTTAACAACATTGTCTAAAAAATGGCATCTCTTAGATGACATCATAGTCCACAAAGTAGGACTTGAAGGATGCTCAGATCTTTGTGCCACAAACTCTACTGTAGTGACTACTCACTGATTTCTTTCGATTTAGGAAAAAAGAGCCAAAAGCTTAAAATATGTCATGTTCCCATCCCAAACCACAGGGATATTGCTAACATTATTGTTTATAATATGAAATTATCTTGTTGTATCTTAGAGCTATGGTAATATTGCTGTGGAGTCATGTGCACAGTCTGCAATTATTTCCCTTTCCATCTCTATTTGCCAGCTCACAATATCTTTTCATCTAGGAATGTGCAGCAGTTCTTAGGGAAAACTACCAGGAAGTCAAACTAGTGCTGGTCTGTTTGTTTTGGTTTGTTCACCTTTCCTGGTGGGCAGAAAGTTTTCTTTTCTTTTTCATTTTTTTGGGGGGGGTGGTCATTGGGAGTAGAGGAGGGGAGAGAGTTCCAGGCCAGGGAAAGGGGAGAACATTTTCTAATCATTTTATCAGAAAAATGAGAACTTGAATTATTACCTAAAATTTTTGAATTATGTTCCTCCCCATGATAGAAAAAGTTAGTGCTTTAATACTGATGATTCAAAACCTGGATTTTAGCTCTATTTTCCATCATTTTGGGTTCCATCCAACCAGTTCTACTATTTCCATTGAATTCACCAGCTTATTAAAACTGATTCAGTCATTGTTTTTTATTGACTTAACCAGATTGTCTTAATTGTCTTTTAATTCAGTTGATTTAACTGACTGGTTAGTTAAGTCAAATTCACTTTCAAATATATAAAAAAAAAAGTAGAAGTATCTCATTTAAATATATAGGCTGAATAGTGTGAATGTGAAATCCTGTTCCTTTATGAGTCTGAAATAATTCTGTAATTTACACTGGGCTGAGACACACTCTCACCAAAGACCATAGAACCTGATTCCAGTATGTCTGTTAGACTAATCCTCATGTTGTAATTGGTCTAAGAACCCTGAATATACACACTCAATGGCATGGGCCAAGTGAGTGAAAATGGTCAAGTATGCATTTCTGACCTTACTTCTGCTATACTCTTTCCTCCCATGATTTAAACTGTTGACCTCATTCATCGGGGACTGACTAAATTGTACAACCTACTCTATTGACATAGGTCAGAGTTGCCAACCCTGTACACTGAACCCAGGGCCAACTCTGGGTCAAGGAACTTCAGCTGCGTTTCTGACAGCATTTCTGTAAGCTGTGCTGTTGGAGACTGCTCACAAGGCTAGACGTCTTTGGTTGCTAACCAGAGTCTGGCTTTATTGGGAGACCGGCTCTCTCAATAAACCTATTTCTTTTTGGCCTGGAGACTTCGCTTTATTTTTTTGGTGTTTCGACTACTTCTATGGTGAAGAGTCATAGTTTTGCTGAACTTATATCCAGAAGGAAAAACAATGTCATAAAGAAAACGGGCCCACAGAGGAGGAAAATTAAATCTTTGAATAGAATGCTGGCATATGAAAGAAGTATAATTCTTTAAAGCAGGAAAGGAAAGTTATTGCCATAATTTCCATTTACTCATTTTCAGCTTAGCTTTAATTAGTTTCTCTATAGAAGATTTATGGGGAAACATGGACGGAGATCCTTATTTACAGAAAATCTTACTGACTCTTTTCCAGTGTTAAAACAAAGAATTCAAACGACAGATAATGACAGAATTGACAGTGAGTTAGTATTGCCTCTTTCCTAGATGTTTTATCTTGCCCAACCTTCTGTGAACTTGGGGTCCCCTGGCTGTTGCCCTCCCTTCCAAAAAGATTATTTAACCACTTCTTCCTCTGTATTTATGGTGGAAAACCCCAGTGCTACCCTACAGCTCTGCTTGGTTTCCCAAATTATTATCTTTCTCTGACTAAAGATTCATTATTATTACTTTGGTAGTTCTTTGGGTTTTGGTTTTTTCAGTTTGAAAATGCTACAGAATAGAAAAATGGAAGAACTAAGTTTAAATTTTGCCTTAATCCCTTATTTGCCTACTTTTGTTGTGCATTCATGTCAGCCACATTCAATAGTTTATGATCCCATTTGGGATTTCCCCAGGACCACACAAGTGTCTGGGGCCAGATTTAAACTCAGGAAGATGAATTTTCCTGATGCCAGGTCAGGCATTCTTTCTACTGTGCCATCCCACCTTGCTTGTTATCCATCCCTGGGCAAGCCACTTAGTATCTTTATCCTCAATTTCTTTATAAGTAAAATGAAGGGATGGACTAAATGACCTCCAAGGTCACTTTTTAAATCCTAAATTTATTATCCAATATGTAGGATTTATAATCTGTGTCATTGGAGGGATTACCCACAAGATTATAGTTATTCCAAAGTATAGAAGAAAGGAAAACAAGAAAAAAAATTCTCATGGGAGACATTAGCATTATGATCATCTCATGTATTTAGGCTAATAAAGGAAAAAAATTCCTACAAATTTGGAGGAGGGTTGGATTTAAAAAAAAAACACAACTTTTTAAAAGGAAAGAAATCTGAATACATCTTAATTATCCAGAATCATACCTTAAGTGGGGTAGAGGGCCTTAGTATTGTGTAAAGTAGAATGGGTTGGGCAGAGACTTGGGTTTTATTTATGGCTCTATGACTTAATGGTTGTACTACCTTGGAAAGTTACTCTTTCTCAGCCCTAGCTATAAAATGGGAAAAATTAATAGATTTAGAGATAGAAGAGTATTTAGAGTCATATAATTCAACCTCCTCACTTTTTCAACAAGAAAAATTAAATGGAGATTTATTTGCCCACAGTCACACAGGTAGTAATGGGCAAAGCATGATTCAAAACCAGATCTTTTGCCCCCAAATCCTATGTGCCACACACTAAGAGATGTGGAAAACACTTCTTAAATGGAAAAGTTCTGGAGAAATTTAAAGTATTCTTGTTATTTATTCCCAATAACATAGCATTTCTGGATGATAAAAAGTAAAGTAATAATGCTAGGAATTATTTCTCATTAGAATGCAAGCTCCTTGAGATGTCTTCTTTTTGTCTCTAGCACTTAACAGCAACTGGTCCATAGTAGGTTCTTAATAAAAGTTTATACTTGATTCTCAAGTTCTATGTATTTAGTCTATATGGAAGTATATATAAAATTGTTGTGGAATCTCCAAGTGATTATGAGTTGAGGAACACAGCTCTCCAGGATCATAATTTAGGCAGTTTATTGCTCTTCTGTCCCATAGGCAAGTACAGGGGATGGTCAGGGCACAAGGTGGAATGTGCATCTTTGGGGAGAACAAAGAACTCTGGGTCTCCTTTTCTATTTGACTAATGCTGCTGGGAACATTCATGGGTGCCATCTGGGAAGGTGTCCTTCAGGGGCCTTCAATCTGTGGGTAGCCTAGACAGCAGCCAGTCCCTCTCCCTTATCCATCAGAGGCTTTTGTGATTAGGAAACACTGCTAACTTTTCATACCTGGATTAGATGAAGTTTGCTAAATTACTTGTGATCAGAAAAGCTTTTCATTGATTGCCTAAATGAAACTGGGTCAATCGGTGATCAAACATGGAGTTCTTTCTATCAAGAGGGCCAATCCTCACAGTTTTTAGCATCCTCAAGAAAGCAAATAAATCCACTTCTTTAGGAGAGCAGGGCTTTGCTGACAAGAGAAGAAAACTTACTGGTTCTTCCACTTCCTAGTTCTGAATTTGCCAGTGACCTAAAGATTTTAATTTAATGTCTCTTGGGCCCCTCTCCTATAAAATGGAGCTAATAACACAGCAAATGTATCCTATGTGTTAATTAGCATTAGCAGATGTTTGGAAAGCCGTGAGTGAATGATGCTGTGTAAAATGGAAAATGGGACAGCCAGGATGCCAGGAAGACCCCTCTTCCAGAGTTCAAACCTGACTTCAGACATTTACTAGTTGTGTGATCTTGGCCTCAGTTTCTTCAACTGTAAAATGAACTGGAGAAGGAAATGCCAAATGTGTCCAGTGTCTTTCCCAAGAAGACCCCAAATTGGTTGACAAAAGAGTCAGACACAACTGAAAAACAACAAAATATAAAATGTATCATTAGTACATGGACTTTTTATATCTGAGTATCTCAAAGCTCCGTTCAAATATTAATTCTCAACAACTCATTTCAAAATGGATATACAAGGGATTCACGCCCTTGATACCTTTGTCATACAAGACAAGGAATCACAGGACTACAGAATTTCAGAGTTAGAAGAGGCATCGGAGGCCATCTATTTCAACAGGTAACTAAATGGAAATCTTTATAACATCCCAAAGAGGTCGTCTATCCTTCCCTTGAAGACTTCTGGGGGGATCGACTGCCTCTTAGAGGAACGCATTCCCTTGTTGGAGAATTCTTAATCATCGTTTTTTCTTACTAGAACCAACATGGTCTCCTCCAAGTTCTACCCTTTGGTCCTAGTTCAGTATTCTGGAGATAACTCAAGCCAGTCATCCCTCGAGCAAGATAACAGAAATAATAGCTTATATCTGCATAGAACTTTCATGTTTATGGAGGCACATGATCTAAATATGGTTATACCCATTTAAAAAAAAACTCTTACCTTTGGTATTAGAATCAATACTGTATATTGGTTCCAAAGTACTACAGAAGTGATACGGGGTTGGCAATGGGTGTTAAATGATTTGATGTGTCACATTTGTATCCAGGACCAACTCCATCTAGACATGACTCTCAGTCCCCTGATCCACTTAGCTGCCCCTTTATCCACATTTTATAGATGAGGAAACTAAGACAATAACATATGCAACTCAAGGATAGATACAGTTTACATGTTGAACTATTCAAAGGCTTCCACAAGTCCCCCACTGTTTCCCAGTAAAGGATAAAAATCCAAATATTTATATTTAGACTTTGTGCTTACTAATAATAGCTAATATTTACATAGGGCAGTGAGGGGGAACAGTGAATAGAGCACCAGTCCTGGAGTCTAGAAAACCTGAATTCAAATTCAGCCAAAGACACTATGTGACCCTGGGCAAATCATAACCCTGTTGGCTTCAGTTTCCCCAAATGCCAACTGTGCTAGAGAAGGAAATGGCAAACCACACCAGTATCTTTGCCAAGAAAACCCCAAATGGGGGTGGGGGGGGTCACAAAGACTCTGAGGCTGCTGAAGTGACTGAACAACAAAAATATTTCCATAGAGTTTTAAGGAATACAATTTTTTTGTCTTCTCTCTATTACATTTAATCCTCACTACAACCCTGTGAGCTAATTTCTATTGGTATCATCATCTCCATTTTCCAGATAAAGTAGGTTAAGTAAATTTCCCATGGTTACAAAGCTAGTAAACATTAGGGGCAAGACTCAAACCCAAGTCTCTCCTAACCAGAGATTCAGAACTATTTTTCTCTACACCACTGAATTATATCCAGTGCCCTTGCTTCAAATCAGATAAAATAGCAAAAGAAAAAGAAAAAAGTTTCCTCCTCTGCCTTTGAAGGATTTGTCTACCCCATTAAGTTCAACAGAGAAAAGACTTGCTGCCAATGAGAGGAGGGGGCTAGCTATTCTGGGACAAATTGGGAAGAATGAAGAGCACTTTATTGATATTATTTCATTTGATTTTCACAACCTCCCTGCCTGTTTCTAACTTGGTTAAGAATAATAATTGTATGCTAATGAAATGTAGCAATCCATAGCTGAAGTAGGATCTTATCCTCAATTTCTCTGAAAGTTAAGGAAGATACCACATGATAACACATGTTCACTCTACAATTGCATACTTGAAAAGTGATATGGCATTGTGGGTAGTCCCCTGAATTTAGAATCAGGGAATCCTTGGTTCAAATCCTAGTTACCACCTATGTGATCTTGGAAAAGTCATAACCTCTCTGAGCCTCAGTTCCTCATCTGTAAAATGAGGAGGTTGGGACTATATAGATTCTGTATTTTAATTTAAAATCTAAGAATTTTTGAATTTTTTTGTTTGAGATTGTATTTTTATAAAAATCCAAGACTTTTGTTTAAGATTTTACTGTTATAAAAAATTTTCAAAGATTTTGATTTTGTTCGAGAAAAGATCTTCAAGAAAGAAGCTTGAAACTTTTATATCCAGAGAATGAACTGTTGCAGAAAGATGCCAAAAACCTACACTTCATCAAGAAGATCAAGAATGAACTTTGGATGTGATTGATTGGACTGAACTTTTGATTGAACATTTATTGTAACATTTATGCCAAAAGGGACTGCCCCTAATTTGGCTTTCTGTCAATGCGCCTAGCAAACATTGGTTTTGCTTTCTTTTCTTTTCTATTTCCTCTCTCACTATTCTAATTTCTCCTAGAAAATTGAATATTGTGTATATCTTTAGTTAGAAGTGAATTTAGAACTACAAAATGATTATGTTAAATGATCAATGGGGAGACTAGTCTCCCAATGATCATCAGGGGGGATTGTAAACCTCAAAATTCCTTAGACTTATAAATGTTGGAAATTTCACCATTGGGATATTTCATACTTGGAAAATTTCTTACTGATAGTCTATTGGAATGGGAATCCCATTGGCATGGGAGGTTCTTCCTCTTCCCTTCTTAAGATTACTTTAGGACAGAAACCCTTTGCTGAACAATGGAAAGGACTTTGACCTATGCTTAAGCATAGAACAGGAATTTCTTTGAGTCTTGATTGATTTTAGAATTGATACAATGGAGATACTCCACCCTATTCAGTCCTAATAGGATTGAGTAAGGGCTGCAGCCTAGATCAAAATTTAATTATTCCAATCTCTACCATACTCAAGTTAACAGGATTTAGAAAGGGCTGTAGCAAAGGAGTATAGATTTAATCATTTGAAAATATGACCTTCAACAGACATGTGCAAAAGCCAGAAACCTCTGGGCGGTCCTGGGTTAAGCGAGAGCCTCCATTGACAGGGAAATTGATGAAGAGTGATTGGTAGATGTGAGGACTGAGGGGAGGCAACTTGGATGGTGTCCTTAAAGATAGGAGGGTCTGGAGACTGGAGGGGGTTGAGTTTTTGGTCGGTGTGGTTCCTGGGCTCTGAGGAAGCTTGCTCTGAAGGAAGCTGAAGGTAGGGGCCTCTGAGACTGTTTCTCCATTTTGGGACACGTGAGTAATAGGGACTGATCTCTTTTCTTTGCCCCAGCTATCTAAGGGCTTGGGCCTTTTGGCCCAGCCTAAACAGAAGGGGTATTTAAGCCCTATTCCCTTCTCTCCCCTTTCTCTCTCTCTCTATATATATCTCTAATTCCTTTCTTGCTCCTATTGTAATTAAACTCCAAAAAAGGCTGACGGCTGACTTGAGTTTTTCATTTAGGAATTACATAGCTGATTCCTTGGCGACCTTAAATTAATATATATCAGTCTTTTAAAGTGATTCCCTTGTAACAATTCTAAGGCCCATTCGAGCTCTAAATCAATGATCCCACAAAATTTAACTTTTATAAATAGAATTATGCTCTTAATTCACAGAATTATAGCTAGAAAGGACCTCGAGAGACATTTTGATCCAGTCTCTCTCTTTGAGTTCCTGTTAGCTCCCATTTTGAAAGATGAAGTGATCCGGGGAAAGTCAGAAAGGTTAAATAATGGAAGTTAATTCGCCCAAATTTCACAAAGCTAAAAACTGGCAGAATTCTGAGCTCAGTATGAGAAGCCATCATCCTTCAAGGAATTTTTATAAAGCCAAAACTCTCTCTGTAGCCACCCTCTAATGTAATTATTTTATATCTGAATTCTTTAAAACAGGGAACATCTTATTGTTAAATTATTTATTGCTAATTGCAATTCATTGTTAAATTAATTGGTGTTGAATTTCAAAAACAATTTCTATAGTCGCTCTTGCTGGTTCTTGAAAAGGAAATTTCTCGTTGCTAAGAAAACCTATTATCCCTTCCTCATTTTGTTAACATTCTGTAATTTTAGGATTGGCCAAGACTCTGGAGACCCGCTCCAAACTTTGACACCATAGATTGCCAATGTGCTATATATATTGAGGAAGTACAAAAGGTCTCCCTACTTCTGTCATCTCTATCCTTACCTCTATCTCTATTTCTATCCATACCTCTCTCTCTGCCCCTTCAAAGATGCATCTTCCTCTAATATCATGCTACCAGGTTAGAAAAATTATTATTAGAAAATAATTCCTTTATGTGACTCTGGGCAAGTCACTTAACCCCCATTGCTTAGCCCTTACCAGTTGGTTCTAAGACCAAAGGTAAAGGGCTTAAAAAAAAAAAAGAATGCCTTTAATCCGATAGGTGAAATTAAAAAACAATAACAACTAGAAATGCACCCCCCCTAAAAGAGAATTACAAAGAAAGAAATGTCCCCTCAAAAGAATGATTACATTAAGTGGTTCAAGTCATTCATACTTTAGAGTGAATTTTTTAAAAATCAGATTATCTTGTTCCTGGCAGTTAACCCAAAGATGGGATCCTGGCCCAAGGGGCTGAGACTTCCAAAGTTCCCAAGAAGCAGGAGGTCTTGCTGGAGTCAGGCCAGCCTGAAGGAGAGGCAGCAGGCCCAAAGGGCAGAAGGAGGGCACTGGGCACTGATGCAGGGGTGAGGCACAGCGAGAGATAGGAGGGGGACAAATGAAAGAGAAGTCACAGCCAAAGACAAATTCCATAGTTCTGCCTAGCCTTGGCCTTACTTGGCAAATACCACTCCAACTTTAATCTGTTGTTTGGAAGCGGGACAAGCCTAGGCAATTCACACCTAGGCAGCTTGATTATGGTTTTCCTTTTCTGTTTTTGACTCCATTTTTCCTCTCTATCATATTTGTGTCAAAGCACTGAGATTTCATAAGAAGTACTCATGCATTAGGCCATCACCACCCTGGACTACCTGGGACTCCCAGGATCCAGCCAGAAAACCTAAGTGCCCTCCTAGCAGCACCCCCATCTCCCAGAATTTATATTTGTATATCTATCCTGGCTGGGGCCCCAGCTGCACAAATTCCCCCATTAGGCTTTGACTCACATCCATTGTACACAAGCAGCAATCACCAGACCTATCTGTGAAGACTTTCCAGTTTGGCAGAACCTGCCAAGGCTTGTGCTCCCCTGGCACAGCCTTTGTGAACCCAGGATCACCTCCACACCACCCCAAGACCGCCTCCTAGGATTTTAATGGAATGCATATCAAAAGAAATGTTAATGTCAGCATTAATTATTGACACATAAAAAATAATTAATATCTATTAAAATATGATTGCACAATCCTATACTAAGTACTGAAGGAAATATAAAGATGAAAAAGACAGAGTAATTCAGGGAGGTGGCAAGGAACTTTGAGTACTTTGAGGAAGACCAGAGTTCAGATCCTGCCTCTAATAATTATTAGCTATATGACTCTGGGCAGATCTGATACTTTCAGCCTCAGTTTCCTCATCTGTAAACTGAGGATAATAATAGCACCCATCTCCCAGGGTAGAACCAAATAAGATAACATGTATAAAGTGCTTTGCAAGCCCCGAAATGTGGTATAACTGCTCCCCATTTTATTAGTCCTGCTCTCCTGGGGTTTACAATCTGATACCAAAGGGAAGGGATCCTAGTTGTAGAGTTTAGAACAGTGCTTTGGGAAGACAGGACAAGGAGAGTCTGGCAACAAACACTGCTAGTGAGGGACAGTACCAAGAAAGAGGAGGCAGACTTCCTCTTTCCACAGTCTCAGCTATAGAGCTATATATTTTTTTTTATTAAAAAAAAAAACAAAACTCTGTATGTTCATGAAGAAGGAAGGGTATCACCCAATCAAAAGATACAGAAAACAGTGAAGAAGACAGAGTTGTTGGTGGACTTCATTCTGACCATCTAACTCCCAGAATCTTTTTTTCCTCTTTCAACTCTTCCAAACACCCATTTCCTTATTTACTTACCAGATAGTGTCGAGTTTCCACTTCCTTTGCAACACACCCACAGGATCTAGTATTTGGCTATTTATCAGAGAATGAAATCAAGCAAAATGACCATTTTTGGAACGTAAACCACCAGTTGTACTGATCAGATTTAATCTATATTTAAAAAAAAATACATTTGTGCTTTCATTAGTAGAGTGAGGAGGAGTTGGGGTGGAAGCAGAGGGTGAGCTCCCCTCACCCGTATAGATCTAACTTAGGATGTTTGAGCATCGCTTGGAAAATTGAGGACCTAAACAACTTCCCCAAGGTCAGGTGGGGACTTGGGCTTTCTTGGCTCTGTCTGGGCCATTTCTCCATCAGGGTAGGTTGCCTTTCCTAAAGGGATTTACCCCGGACACACGAAGGTGAGCCTGGCACATAAAAGGTAGTGACTGTGGGCCAAGGTGATATCATGGGAGCACACATTCGGGCAGTCCTGACCCAACTGGGAACGTTTCGGGATGCCTGAGGGCGGGGGGAGCTGAGTTCAGAAGAACTTCATCTCCAGAAGCTGACCACAGCAGCTCATGAAACTGTCTGCTTAGGGTTTTGATGAGAGCCGAGAGAGCGCTCATGTGTATAAAATCAGAACTCTTTGAGGCACTGACTTCTGTCGGGGATGAAAATCCTGCTCTTGCCAATTTTTTTGCAACTTACTTCCTGGATGAATTGTGGTCAAAGAATGCTCAAATGTGGCCACCCTCCTATTTAATGCTCTTATATTTCTTGAGACCAAAGCAGAAACCCTGGATTCTAGGAAACCAGGAAAGCAACATCATTTTAAGGAAGTGTGAGCATTCTGTTCTCCAGTTAATATTCTTCCCCCTCTCATTGACTTAGGTTCCCAGAGCCATGTAGGAAATCCTAGTTCCCCTAGGCTTCCCTGTTAGCCCACTCTACTACCATACATGTACAATGACACTATTTAAAATCTACTAGTCTAGGTAAACCCTCTTTTCCAGCCCCCTAGTTTGAGGGATTGAAAAAAAGGTGGCAACAAGGAGGAAATCACCTTTCAGATCCTTGTACTAATGATGTAGGGCACTCCACCGAAATCTAAAACAAATAGAGAGTTCCTGATTAGACAGGTGGTAGAAAGGATCACACAAGATAAAATGGATATTCTGATTATGTAAAAAATAAAAATTTGTTCAAATCTAATATTGTTAAAAATTAGAAGAGAAACACAATTTAGGAAAGAAATCCTTACATGTTACTCTGAGATCTTATTTCTACAATATAAGAGGAACTGATTCCGATTTCTAAGACTAAAAGCCACTCCCTAATAGATAGACAAAGCATATGAACAGGCAGTTTTCAAAGGAAGAAATCCAAGCTTCCGACAATCGTATGAAAAGCAGAAATTGTCAATAATTACATAACTGTAAATGAAAGCAATTTTGAGGTTCTACTTTATAACTATCAAAGTGGCAAAGAGGAAAATGCTGGATATCGGAGGGATGATGAAAATACAGGTACACTAGTACACTAGTACACTTGGTGGAGCTGTGAATTGATCCAACTCTTTTGAAAAATAATTAGGAACCATGCTTAGGAAGTTACTGTTCATACTAGCTAAACCACTACTAGCTTTATACTCCAAAAAGAGAAAAAAAGAGGAAAATGGTGAATATGTACAAAAATAGTAATTCTTTGTGACCCTTAAAAATAGAAACTAAGGAACTCTCTTCTTGGAGAATGGCTAAACAAATTGTGATATAAAATTGCATATGTAATATAAAATGTAATGTAATCTATGTGATGGGGGACAGCTGGGTAGTACAGTGGATAGAGTGCAGGGATTGGGTTCAGGAAGACCTAAATTCAAATCTGCCAGAGACACTAACTCTAATCCTGGGTAAATCACTTCACTGTCTACTTCAGTTTCTTCATCTGTAAAATGAGCTGGAGAAGGAAATGACCAACCACTCCAGTTTCTTTGCCAAGAAAACCCAAATGGGGTTGAAAAGACTTGTGAGGAATAGGTTCTGACAAGATGGTGGACTCCTCTCATAAGCTCACATAATGGAATAAAAAAAAAAACAACAACCTGAGTTTCATGTTCCCAACCTAAGCCCTATTTCAGATGGGGTTGAAGCAGTCTTTGTTTTGATTGGTTATATTGGCTATGCGGATAGATAGGACTGAAATAGTCCTGGTGTTGATTCATTACAACCCACTTAAATCATTAGGATAATTGGTTTTGTAAAGTATGCATTCTGATTAGCTGGCTTTTGAGATAAGGTTGTAACTCTCAAGTAAGCAGCCAGTGGTGAATGAGGGGAAGGACCAGCTTTGCATCAGGGACTAGGATAAAAGAAGGCTGCCTGTTCCCATTCCTTGCACTTGTTTGCTAGCTGTAACACTGGCTCTGGAGTCCCCATTCTCTTGAGGATGAAATAAAAGAACCTTTCACTTGCTGATGCAGAGTTCAAGATTGTTTTGAATACGTGGTTGCTCCTCTCACAACTGAATGACAACAAAAATCTGTGTAATGTTATATACACAATGTAACAAAATTACCATATCATAAATTATTGAAATGGACAGTTTTAGAGAAAATTTGGAAGACTTATGAATTGATATAAAGTGAAAGGAGCAGAACTAGAACAATTTATACAACAAAAACAACATTACAGAGAAAACCATCTTGGGAACATCTTAGGTCAATGCAAAGATAAAACCCAAGGCCAAAGGGATGAAGATGAAACATATCACTCTCCATGAACTTGCTACATAAAGACATACATTTTTAGACATGGATAATGTAAGGATTAAAAAAAAAAACCCTAGACTATATAGATAGGTACTGAGATTTTTTTTTTTACTTTGCTCAATAGAATGGGGCTAGTGGAGGGACAGATTTATTAAAAAAGTTAGGGGGAACAGAAGGTAGTTCAGAAGGACGCACAGACAAGCAGAATAATTTTGAAGTTGATGCATGGAATTTGTTGTATACTTGAAAAAAAAGGAAAGCAACTGGTATGATAGAAATTGTTTCATATGCAATTATTTTATTATTTTCTTATCATCCCTTTCCTTTCTTCTCTTTCTCGTGTGTGTGTGTGTGTGTGTGTGTGTGTGTGTGTGTGTGTAAAGGCCAAACTGAAAAAATACTGGACAAAAGTCTTCTGAGCAAAACTGACTTTATTGAGAGATCTGCAGTCACCAAGTCAGAGTCTACAGACATACTTAGCTTGGTTTGAGACCCTGATCTTATTAGCTGCCATATTTATGCAAAAGAGCTAGAACATAAAAATTCACTTTACAGGGATTTGGCCAACTGTATTTTTCTTCCCTGAGAGGTCAGACATTCCTCTTTCTTGTCCTGGAAGTAGGACATCCTGGCCTTCATGGCCACATATGCCATATATGGTAATATGAAGATGACAGGGCTTACTCATTGGTAATTTCAAAGCTAAGTGAAACATTGTGAACCCACAGCCTTGGAAACATCCGGACACTTTCCAGGACACCAAAGGCATGCACAGACTCCCTTTGGCAAGAATATCTTGCAAGGTACTTCAGAAAATATTTTACTCACACTAGGATTATTTGATTACTGATTTATGATTCTCATACACAGATATTCAATCAACTAATAACTGGGGCTATCGCTTACTATTAAATTTATAGTTACAACTTATAACTAAAATGCTGAATACCTAATGGGATTACATGCAGAAGACATAAAGCTATAAAGAGGCATAAAACAATGAATTTAAATTGATTGAAGTTACTTAATTAAGTTATCCTGTTCAAAAGTCAGCAAATGTTTATTAATTATTTTCTGTGTGTAAAGCACTATACCCTAGCATAGGAGATAGATAGAAAATGTAGGTTAATCTTGCAGCCTGGACAGTCTTATGAAATTATTTTTTTGGACTGTTCTCAAGATATTTTTGCTGCCTGACAGTACCTCCTTGTTAGTGAGTGCTTCAAAGTTTATTTTATGCCTTTGGTTTAATACTTGATCCGTTGTAATTTAAAAAATATTTTCTTGGGGAAAGCTGGGTATCTCAGTGGTTTGAGAGCCAGGCCTAGAGATGGGAGGTCCTAGGTTCAAATTTGACCTCAGATACTTCCCAGCTGTGTGACCCTGGGCAAGTCACTTAACCCCCATTACCTAGCCCTTACTACTCTTCTGCCTTGGAACCAATACACAGTATTGATTCTCAGACGGAAGGTAAGGGTTTTAAAATAAAATAACTAAAAACTATTTTCTTTTTGTCCCCTTTAGCTCTCTTCTCTCCCTGTATTTCTGTCCCTATATATACATACAAATATGTTCATGCATTTATATATAGTGTTCTACTTATAGTCCCCACCTTTGAAAAGGAAAGTAGCAGGTGCCTTTTCATGTATGTTCTGAGGATCAAACTTGGCCATTATAATTTTTTTTCCTTTTCTTTCTTCCCTTCTTC
Organism: Monodelphis domestica; assembly: GCF_027887165.1. NCBI lineage: Eukaryota > Metazoa > Chordata > Mammalia > Didelphimorphia > Didelphidae > Monodelphis > Monodelphis domestica. The sequence goes on from NC_077231.1 coordinate 169,690,571, forward strand.
CTTCCTTTCTTCCCTCCCTCCCTCTCTTTCTCTTCCTTCCTTCCTTCTGTCAACATGGAATCTAAAAACCCCAAACTTGTGACTTAGTGGGATCTCATGAACCCCAGATTTCAGGACTAGTTTGTAGGTTGGAGACCCCAAAGTTTGTACTTGTTCCCTGTTCCCATGGGAATCCACCCTGAAGGGAATCCCAGGCTAGCAGTTTCAGATTTAGTGGGGGACCCTCAGGTGAATGACAATCCTAGTTAGGTGAGACTAAGCAGATGCTGAGGACCCTCTTTGTCTTAGGTAGTCTCCCCTCTTGTATCAAGAGACCCTTTCCCAAGAAGATCCATGCCTGGGCAGGGACCATCCTTTATACACTATCTATTGTAAGCAGCCCCTTCTCTTACACCCTAGTCTTTAGCTATGATTCCTTTCCCAAGCTTGATTGTCAGTGATTTCCTTTGTAGCCATAGCAATGTCAGTCATCTTTCCCTGCTTCCAGATTTCCCCCAAATGGTATATAGGTTCTCCAAATTCTTTTGTTCCTTGGAGTTGTCATCTAGCCTGGTGGCACTCCCAAGAATAACATCCCCAGAGTCCAGGGTTTATGCCCTGTAAAAGGTGTGGTGCCAGACTGAGTAAAGAATTAAATACTGGACTTATCCCTATCCTGATTAAAGACTTGGTTTTTCTGACTATTTGATAGTTCTGTGTTATTTCCAAGTTAACATTTCCTTCCTTCCTTCCTTCCTTCCTTCCTTCCTTCCTTCCTTCCTTCCTTCCTTCCTTCCTTCCTTCCTTCCTTCCTTCCTTCCTTCCTTCCTTCCTTCCTTCCTTCCTTCCTTCCCCTCCCTTACTTTCTTCCTTCCCCTTACTTTCTTTATTAGTAACAACACTAAGATAGGACAACAAGGGCTAGGCAAATGGGTCTAAGTGACTTGCCCAGGGTCACCCACTAGGAAATTCCTGAGTCAAGATTTGAACCCAAGTGCTCCTAACTCCAGACATGGTGCTCTATTCACTATGCTACCTTGCTGCTCCGACTATTATGATTTCTTAGCAATGTTTTACTCATTTCACTTTGCATCAGCTCATGTAAGTCTTCTCATGCATCCCGGTATTTTCAAACTTTGATTCTCACTGAAATGCAGATACCCTTGGGAAAGTTAATAATTTACTTAAACAGTCATTTGTGCCTTTGTGTGAATGATTTAAGAGGCTAATAAGGTGGTAGGCTGAGTGATTCTGGGTACATTCCATGACCTCTATGTGCTTCAGGCAACCCCTGAGAATTTATCCACAGCATTATTGACAGATTACCATCACAGATATAGGATTGTGAAGAGAATTCTCACACTGATAATTACATATTCACAAAACCTGACTGTGTTTGCTTGAATCATTTGTTACCTGCTTTCTAGGAGAGCAGATTTTAATAGTAAGGAGGTAGGAGAGAGGCTTAGAATAATGGACATTTAACATAGATGAAATGAGATATACCTGGAGAGAAGAAGGGAGACAGGGCTCAAGAAAGGTAGTCTACATCACAGTTTTGAATTCAGTTGGTTCTGATTCCATTATGGAAATATATTTTGCATGGTAATGCATGTATTAGGCAGATTGAATGGCTTGCCAGCTCTGGGAATGGGGAGGGAAGGAGGAAGGGAGAGACATTTTGGATCATATAACTTCAGAAAACTTATATGGGAATTTGTTATTATGTGTAACTGGTAAAATAAAATATCTTTATAATTAAAAAAAAAAGAAATTTTCCAAAAAAAAGAAAAGAAAAGAAAATAGAAAAAGAGAGTAAGAAAAAAGACACATCACCACAAAAGTAACTTGGCTTTCCTTTCCTTTTCCTGATGACTGGGAACCTTTTTGAAAAACTAAGTGTTGGAAGTATTCCAGTGTGCAGAGGCCCTTTATAGTCACAGGCAGGATAAGTAAATAGAAGGCAGTTACTAGAACAAAAGAAGGAATCCCTTAGGTACACTAATAGCAACAGGCTCCCAGAGCAATCAACACTTTCCCAACTCCCTGGCTTGCACTTACTTTGGCCCCTATGCCTGTGAACTTGTTGCTAAACTTGAAATTGCCCTGCAAGACTAATTTTTTTTTACCTCTAAACTCTTAGAATCTGTTTACTTTTATTATAATTTCTAAGGAAACTGCCAACCACCTGTCTTCCCTGTGTTTGTTTCCCATCCTCCAGAGTTCCTGTCAATGGGTGCCTAGTATTCTGAGATACCTTGGTCTCTACATAAAGGAGGAAAAAACAATAAAACAAAAATTCTTTCACTAAGGTGTTAGTTAGTGATTAACAAGGGTCATCTGCTCACATTTATTTATATCTGATTTTTATTTTTTGAGACTAGGTCTTTCTGTCTGGTTCAGGCTTGAAGTTCCTAGCAGCAGGCTTGTTTTGATCGGCTTTGTTTCCAACCTGAACCAATTGGCTGCTTCTTACACTCCCCCTAACCCCGCAAGCTCCCTCCCCATATTGGTGCTGGATACTCATTCAGTGATCTGCCAGTCTCAGTTGTCCCTAGTAGCAGGCACCACATCAAGACATATTTCCAAAGATGACTAAAAAGAGAAGGGATGTGCTTACCATGGAATGAATTCCTACTGGTACAAATTCAGGCAGAAATAGAAGTGCAGAGATATTTGGCAAGTCCTTTCTGGGGCCCTTCAAACTACAGCCTGTGAGCTGCTGCTTTGTATTGTCTCTTTCTTCCTTATGTTTCTATTAAGTCTGATCCCAGACTTAAGGAAGCCTGAATGGCCAAAAGTTCACTTATAGAAAGTCTAAAAAAAATAAAATAAAATCTTTAAAGTAAAATTCCATAGTTCTGATACTTGTGTGACAATGGTGCTGCCAACTTGGGGGGATATTGCAGGTGAACCTGAAAGTACTTAGTAACAATAGCAGCCCACAATTGTCCTGGGTCTTTAAAGAATCTGGAATTTAACATCAGGCTCTTTTATTTATTTTTAATAATTTAAATAAATTTATATTTAATTTAACAAAGTCTCTTTTATTTCATCCTCATGAGAATGGGTACTTGAGAGCCAGTGTTATAAGTTTTACAGCCAGCAAGTACAAAAATGGGGAGCAGGCAGCTTCCTTTTATACTAGTATCTGATGCAAAAAGCTGGTCCCTCCCCTCAGTCACCATTGGCTGCTTACTTCAGAGTTACACTCTTATCCTGAAAGCGAGCTAATTCCAGAATGTGCAATTTACAAAACCAATTATCCTAATTATTCAAGCTGGTTTTAACCAATCAACACATGGACTGTTTCAATCCTATCCATCTGAAATGGAATTTAGGTTGGGAACACCAAACAACTCATTTTGATGGAAAGGCACCCTGACTCCATCTTAGTGATTCATTGAGAGGAGTCCACCAGCTTTCTGAACTTCATCTTACATGTAAACCTACCAAAAAGCAAGGTGTCACTTTAAGGTCATTAACTGAATGGCTATATCATTTGACCAGCCAATGAATCAATGAGAATTGATTTAGCACCTACTCTGTGCCAGACACCTGGGTTAGGGACACTCTCATGACTAGGAAACAATGTGATACTCTACAAAGCCGGAAATGGGGGGAAAAATTGGCCCAGGAAGCCAGTGTATTCAACTTAAGCCTTCCATCCTGTTGGTAAATTGATAGGGAATGGTATTCATTATTCCCATCTTAAAGATGTGAAAAGTGAGACCCAGGAAATATAAGCAACTTGTCCAAGGTAAAAAAATAATTGGAACTACCAGAGAAGTATTGAAGGGAAGGTCTTTAATCAGAACCAGAGAGACTCTGATCAGAAGCTCCACACAGGAATGACCACAACCACAGAAAGACAGAAAGTAATCTAAATACTATCAGTTTCTGTTCATCTCCGGAAAGAGGGCTGCTGTATAGCTTGGGGAGAGAAAGGGGAGGATGGTATATGAGTTTACAAATACTTGGGAAATGAAGGGGCACCCACATCAAAAAAACCAGACGCTTGGGGGTTTGAGAGCTGATTGCAGGGGCTTAAGAGTTCATTATTCTCTTTAAGTCTTTGGAAAAGAAGTAAAACTTGATTCATAGTTTGTCCTTAGGAGGTAGCGAGAGTGGCCCCGTATTCAGATTTCACCATCTTCTTTCAAATTGACACCTCTAGTTTCTGGGAACTGGGCAAGACTGATTCGTGGTTGATTGGGTGGTTTGAGTTCTTTGTTTCAACCTCAGGAAGTGTCAGAAATGAGATGAAATAAAATTGTCCGTAAATTGTTGGCAACAGGAATTATTATCCCCATTTTAAAGATATGAAAAAATGAGGCCCAGGAAACACAAGCAACTTGCTCCAGGCCACATAGAAAAGGAATTGCAGGGCTAGAATAGGATGCAGACTCGATGCAGATTTGCTTACTGTATTCTTCTTGGGCTTCTTTTTTTTTTTCTCCCTAATAGGACAACATAGTGCCACTTGTTCTGACAGCCTCTATAACATGTCTCCTGAAATAAGGTTTCTCTCCATTTCTCTAGGACGTTTTCCAAATAGTCTGATGACATTGGTTAGAAATCTTTCCTGCTATGGAAGCCCAGACGTTCTCTTTCTAATTCTCAGGCTTGTGTTTTGTATTTTCTCCTTGAGGATCCATTCTCTTTTTGTTCGCGGTGCAGTTCCCCCGCCCCTCGCCTCATTTAACTTAGACAGGCACTTGTAAATCCTCTTGCCTTTGGAATGAAAACTCTTTGACCACAGAAGTTGTACTTTTCAGCGTGATGGTGTAACCCGTCACAAATGTGGATGAATCCCACTCAGGCTCCATGGCCGTAAATTTCAACCAGGATGAACTTTGCCATCTGTGGAAGAGTGGCGCGTCAACTCCTGGGCTTTTTGAACAATTAAGTTCCACTTGGAAGCTGGAGACTCGCAGCCCTGACGACTTTGCCCGGTGATCTGATACACTAAAAGGGGCGTTCAAGTGCCCTGTTTTATAACTGGGTCACTTCAGCTGCTGATTTAGCCCTTTGCTTCTGACTGGGTTCCCGGGGTAAGTGACTGGGGCAGGTGCCGGGGAGGGTCCCGTGATCGCTCCAGGAGCCCCGGCCGGCTTCTCGGGTGGATCTGGAAATCAATCGTAGCCTGGCAGAGTTCTGGCTATTTAAAACTGCATGCTTGCTGCATTAGAGTCACAGTTTTCAGACGCCGACTCGTGCGGGCTCGAGCGCTTGCTTGCGAGCGTGCTAAACTCCACTCTGATGATTCCCAGCTGTGGGTCCCGAAAACCCCACGGCTAACAGAACAGCGTATTTGCTTACTGCAGGACAGGGTTTCTGCTGTGTGAAATAACTCCGCCGCGCTACCTGAGGAGAGAGCTTTGTCTCGCATCTTTGATCACCGTCTCTCATCTAAATCCTGCTTAATCACTCGAAGAAATCCTTTTCTTTTTCGTGGGAAAAAGATGAAACTTGAGACAAGTCGTCTAGGGGAGAAATCAGTAACTAGCCGGTGGGGATGCTTGTGCCCTGGCGTCTGGCTGAGAAAGCCCCGTCCCTCGGGCTCCAGCTGAGCCACTGGTAAAGTTCAGCACTTCCTGACGGTTGGCTTTCACGCTATTTTCTTGGGTAATCACAGACAAGTGACTCTTACGTGCTCATCCAGTTGACCAGGAGCCTCTGCTCTCTCATTTCAAAAGAATCGGTGGCTCCCTCGTGTATCTTAGTCCTGAGAAGGGGAAGAGCCGGGGCTAGATCAGAAGAGAGAACTGTATTCTAGTTCTTTCTCTGGGGAACCTAATTGCCGGCTCTATTGGCATGGATCCAGGCTGCACTCTGCACCTACTGTGCCCCTATATGGGCATTCTGAAGCCTCATTTGAGCCCTGAAACTCCCAGGGGTAGGAGGTGGAGGACAAGCCATGGTCCTGACTAGCATGTAGTTTGTAGAAATAATTACTTCATTATCCAGAGTTTAAAAAAACAACAACAACAACAGAACCAGAACCATTGTATATGCAATAACTGTAATAATGTCAATGTTGGGCTAGTGTCTGATCCTGGGATGGCACTGAGAGAAATGCAGCTTGGCACCTTCTTTGCAATTCGTAGTTTTAGAACCTTGAGAGTGTCAGCGCCATTTCAATCAGGGTTACACAGCCAGGATCTGTCGGAGGCAAGAATGGAACTATCCCACCCTGTCTCTCTATGTAATACAATGGTAAAGAACGCTGAGAGAGCCAACCTATGAATACCGTAATGACCAATCTTCCGTTCTGGAGGACAGATAATGAAATATAGCCCTGAAATATAGCTAGAGACCACAGGGGCAGAATGCCCCATACATCATGAAGCTTGACCACTATGTCCATTTGTGTGTGTGTAACTGCTTTTCTTTGCTATAAAGGGTGTAGGTATGTGTATGGAGAAGTATATAGAGAAATGACTGGTTTTTTTTGGGGGGGACACCATCATTTTTTTTTAACGTTCCCACTTATAGCTCTGTACCTGCCCCTGGTTGGAAAGAAGCATACACTGATTTGGATTTTCTGCCACTTTCTGAGAGATACATAAATTACAAAGATTTTGTTTGCTCTTTTCCAGGTGGTGCAAGTATTGTTAAGACTGAGAGGTCAAGATATTATGGGGAAATTATAGCATTTGTTGGCTTGTGATTTTTGAGGATTTCCATCTAGTTTTATTTAAGGTTTGAGGTGGAAGGAAAGGGAACTGAAAATGGTTTCTTCCCACAAGTCCAGACCTTACTTCTGAAATGTGGCCATGTCCTACTACATTGCTGACACTTTGGGTCTTTTGGAGAAGAGAACAGAGAAAAGGAGAGGGGTTGGGTGTTTTTTTTTTTTTTTGACAGAAACAAGAAAAGTGATATCTTCTGGTCATTTGCTTTCTCCATTCTATAGGCTAGAGAAAGAGATGAAGATTTAAGGGGAAGGGTAGGGAAGAGGATGTAATTAATAGGTATTACAAAAGAAGAAGAAGAAAAGGAAGGGAAAGTTAGGAAGGAAAAGGGAAGATTAGAATGATGTTCTGATGTAAGTTAGATGTCAGCAAGAGAATGGTGGAAAGGTAGGAGACTTATGAATGTTACTGTGAGTATGTATATCAGAGGCAGAAAGAGGAGAGATGATACAGTCATGTAGTACAAAATTATCTGTTTTCATTCACTTCTCAGGAATGAACATCTTGAAAAGGGGGAATTTTATAGGGTACCTACTATGTGCCAAGTATCATACTGATCCTTTTTTTACAAGTATTATTTTACTGGATTCTTATAACAACCCTGCCAGATAGTTGCTATTATTACCCCCATTTTAAAGTTGAGGAAACTAAGGCAAACTGGAGGTTAAGTCACTTGTCCAGGGCCACACACATACTAAGTGTCTGAGGTTGGAATTGAACTTAGGTCTTACTGACTTCAAATACAGGATTCCATCCGCCTTCTTTCCTAGCAGCACAGGGATTTGGAGTCCCAAAGCTGAGCTCCTACTAGCTTTGTGATCTTGAGCAAATTGTCAATCTTCTTGAAGTTTCATTTTCTCCCATATAATGAATAGTGTTTGTCTAGATAATATTAACATCTCCTATTAGTTCTAATGTTCTATGATTTCTGGAGTAGTGTTCTTATTAGCAAACATTGGATTTATTTCTTTAAGCCATCTAGCTCTTTCCTAAATTTGGCTTTCCATGCTATTAGTAATGTTCAGAAAACCTAAGAATATACAAAGAATTTGTTACAAACTATTGGTCTGTTGTTACTCCTGCTACAATAAACAAGCCATTTCTTCTTGGTCCATGAGCAGAATCCAAAAAACCACTTTTTATTTCACTATAGAAATCTATTTAATTAAACATCAAATTCTTCAGTTACCAATAACTAGGGGAGCCCCTGGTTGTGATGGGTATTCTATTTGTTTGAAAGGCTGTGGGATTTTGTTGTTGTTGTTGTTTTAGTAGTAAAGGATTTGGGGGAATGTCTTATCACCTATTTCATATGACATTGATGGAAGTGGGGAGAGGGCATACTGTTGACCCAGTGTTTGATTCCATTTTCTTAGCAAGGACCAGGGCAAATGCTATTAGTGAGACCCTCACCCTCAGTTGTCATAGGCACTATCGAATAACAAATCTCCTCAACCACTTGGAGTTGTTCTTAGGTTCTGGGGTTTCTACTGTGACTCAAAGCTCTGCCTCTGCCTCCATGAGTGGGGGGTTAGATTCTTTTTGTAGTCTGTGTGTATGTGGGGTACAATGTAGACTTATCCAATCTCAATCTTGGATCCAAATGGCTCTCACCTACTTAGGAAAGCTCTGTTCCTCGTCTCTAGACCAGCTTTTTTCAAATGAAGTTCTTTACAAATAGTATATGAAACTTTGCAAAGTCCAAAAAAAATGATATAATCCTGTTTAATTACAGTATTTGAAATAAAATCAAATCACCCAGAATGAAAGAGCCCATGAATCCTTCCCAGACTAGGCAGCCTTACTGGCGTGTAAGTCCCAAACATAGTTCCTCCTCCCAGCCATTCCCTGAGAAAGCTAGCAGGTATCCATCCCAATGATTTTCCTACCTTGGGCAAAATATCCCAAAGGGTCAATATTCAGTTAGTTGGAGGTGACTTGGGAATTAGGGCACTCTGCCATTCTCTTTGCCTTTCAAGGATTTGCAGCCAGAGTCAGACTTGAGTTCAAATGTGGCTCCAGGTCCTTACTATCTGTGTGACTCTGGGCAGGCCACTTAACTTCTGTCTGCCTCAGTTTCCCCAAAATGGAGATAATAGCACCTTCCTTAAAAGATTTGTTGTAAAGATCAAATGACATAATAGTTAAACATCTATATGGTGCTTACTATATTAGGGACTGTGCTAAGAATTTTACGTTTATCTCATTTCATCCTCACAACAATGCTTGGTGGAGGGGAAGTGTGTTTTTTGCATTTGCTTGTGCATCCATTTTGCAGATGAGAAACTGAGGCAGAGAGAGATTGTGACTTGCTCAGTGTTACACAGTAAGTGTCTAAAGTCGTATTTTAATCTAGTTATTCCTGACTATAGGCCTAGAGCTCCATTCACTGCACCCCATAGCTAGAGTTCAGAGTCCTCTAGATGTTCTGGATGCCCTGAAGTTAGTATACTTTTGAGTTACAGCTACGGTTACGGTTGTGGATTCTGGAGCTAGGCAGAGGCAGATATCCCTTGTCTGTATATCTAACTGAAAAGGTTATGTAGTCCTAGGACCTTCTGCTGATCCCCATGAGACAATTTCAATATTTCGAAAGATTTGATGAGAGCCCTTACAGATTTCATTTATTTCAATGCCACAGTCCTAACCCGAATAATCTCTGTACAAAAAAAGCTAAAACTCACCCCAGAGCGTGGGTGGGAATGTAATTAGTGGTGCATGGTGAAGCCCTTGTGTAAATGGGCTCCATAAAACTAGCGTTAACTATCTGATGAATTTTGATATTTATTTTTCCTATTTAAAGTAGAATATTTCTGCCCTCTAGTGGTGTTAAGACTCACCTATAAGAACTAACTGAAACGATAGAATATTTATTTCTGTTGGCATACTAGTTGCTCTTGGAGGGACCTTGGTTACTCTTTTATTTATGGTGTCCAGTGAGAGATCATGGGGTGGTGTGTGTGTGTGGGGGGTATGGGGCTCTGAAAACAGCCATTAGCCTTTTCATTTATTATTTAAAAAAAAACTTTTATCTTCTGTCTTAGAATGGATAGAATGGTAGGTTCCAATGCAGAATGCTAGTAGCTAGGCAATGGGCATTGAGTGACTTGTCCAAGATCATACAGCTAAGAAGTATCTGAGGTCAAATTTGAACCTGGGACCTCCTATCTCCAGGGTTGGCTCTCAACCCACTGAACCACCCAGCTGCCCCCTTTTCATTTATTCTTTTCCCTTTTAGATGGAGGGAGTGGAGCCTCTTGAATGCTATAAGTTGGTGGTGTCAGGACAGGTGTTGCAGGCAGCCTAGCACCCATGTCCTCAGGATCCAAGAGTGACCTTGATCAAATAGAGAGGGTGCTGAGATGAGCATTCATTCAGCCATTGTCCACTTGTAGAGCTGAACTCAGTGGGATCAAAGTGTCAAGCGTAATCTCCTAGAACCATGTTGGCAAACATATGGCACGCATGCCAGAGGGGGCTTCTCCCCTCCCTATTGCCACCATGCCTGAGGACATTTCTCCCATCACCTGCCCCTCTGCCCAGCAGCCCAGCAGGAATGCTTCCTCCCTCCTCTGTGTGGGTTGAGGCAGGGTATGGACATGCAATTTGGGCACTCAGTCTCTAAAAGGTTTGCCATCACTGCCCTAGATTCTCAGGTGGCAGAGGGCCCCCTCTATGCCAGGGGTATTGGGGGAAATGCTAGGATGTTTGCTTATCTTAGAAGGAAATATCCTTCTGTAAAAGCAAATTGAAGTTACATGATTAAATGGAATTGGAGTATAGTCATTATCTCTTAAAATTGGGGGAAAACTCAAATTATAGGGCAGGAGGGCTCAAGAGAATCTTTTGGAAAACCAAGTGCTCAGTGGAAAGAGCTCTACCCTGGAGTTGGGCAGATCTGAGTTTTAATCTGACCTTAGACTTACTGGCTATGTGACCTTGGGCAAGTTACTTACCCATTGTTTGCCTCAGTTTCCTCAAATGTAAAATGGGGCTTCTAACAGCATCTACCTCACAGGATTTTTGTGAGATCACATGAAATAAATATTTGTAAGGCACTTTGCATAGTGCCTGGCACCTTGTAGGTGCTATATAAATGCCTATTCCTATCCCATTATCCTGTATAAAAATTTTGTTATACATTATTGTCTGGTCTCCATGACAAAGGACAGTTCAGTAAAGGTATGAGAAGAGGCATCATGCCTTAATAGATAGCACACTGGATTTAGAGTCTTTTTTCCCCCTTAACATTTGCCTTCCATTTTAGAATAACCCTTACCTTCCATTTTAGAATCAATACTGTTTATTGGTTCCAAGGCAAAAGAGTGGTAAGGGCTAAGCATTTGGGGTAAGTAAATTGCCCAGGATCACATAACTAGAAAATGTCTGAGGTGAGATTAGACCCCTGTCTCTGCGTCTGGCTCTCAATCCACTGAGCCACTGAAATAGAATATATAAGCTGATGGGAAACTACTACTGATAAATAGAGAAATGGTAAACTGGGGAGAATTTTTACTTGTTGAACTAGAGAGGATAAACTGAGGGGAAACTGTTTCTTCAGCAATGACTGTTGTTCTTTGGCTTTTGACTTGAGAGAGCTGCTACAGGAACCTAAACCTGCTTATTGGTAATGGAGGTAGAACAGGAAAATGCTGAGGGATGTTACCACAGGGTATACTGGTACACAGAGGACACTGCTCTGGGGTTTACTCTGGGGTTTGCCTATTGATCCCTACTTATTGCTGATGGATTAATCTACTTCCTAACCTCCTTCCTCCCTCACTCCCTTCCTTAACCAACCTCTCCCTTTTGCCTCCCTCACCTCCCAAATCTTCTTGAAGCCCTTGCTTCTTCCCTCCCTCCTGAGTGAACTATAAAGATACTCCAGTTGCTTTCTCAGTCAAGGGGTTTATTGGGATAACAGGATGGGAAACTGAGGTAAGAGGGACGAGGATTTCCCTAAACTACGGGGATAATTTTAGAAAGGTTTGAGGAAGTATTCCAGTTACAAACTGTGACTCTGAGACAGTTAGGGAGACGGAGGACAACAACAGTTCAAATTCTTCTTTCTTCTTCACAAATCAGTAAGATCTCTCAGCTTAAACCCAGATAGAAACAAAGTTCAAATTCTCTCCTTTTCTCCTGGCCAGCTCAACTCTCTTATAGACCACCAACTCAAAAGCTTCTCCCCTGGTCAGCTTCCACTGCTCAGAGCCAGAGAGACAGAAACCAAATCCCAAAAGCCAAGTTTCTCTTCTCAGTGTCAACTTCAACTGCTCAGAGCCAGAGACAAAGTCCAAAAACCAAGTTTCTCCTTCCAGGGTCCTTTCAGCCAGCTTCAAACCTCCAGAGAAAAAGAGAGTAACTTCCAGTCAGAGACACCGTCCCCTCCCCCCTGTCAGCTTAAACTGCCACCAACTGGGGACATTCCGTTGGAATCCTGGTTCTTGCATCTTGGTCCACAAGTCCTGCAAAACCTCTCTCTCTTCATGTCTCTATCACACCACTTAGCTGTTCCCCTGGACTTAGTCTTAAAGATCTGTCTCAGATACTGTGTGTCCTTCATTAAGCCATTTCATTTCTTTGCCTCAGTTTCCTCTTCTGAAAAATGAGGCGATTGGACTCTGGCCCCTAACATCTCTTTTTCATTCTAGATCTGTGATCCTTTGATTTCTTTTGGTTGTCATCCAAAGGAAGTCAAGAATTGTTTCTTGTCACACAGCAATTTAACCTCTTTCCTTGTAACTGCTAGAGTTTTGTGCGCTACTGGCTTCTGTGCTGGCTTCGGTCCAGTTTATCATTATCGACCCAGAAATCCCAGAGCTTAAAAAATGGAATGGGCTCTTAGAAAAGAAAAGGAGCATTCACAGGCTTGTTCTGGGTGTACTCTATTAAAAAATCACTTCTAAATATTGGCTTTTCAACTCATCTCTTTTCAATGTTGTTGTCTTTGTATAAATTGTTCTGCTCTACTCTCTTCACTCTGTGTCAATCATGCTTAGGATTGATTCTCTGGAAAAGTCCCCTTTATCATTTCTCATGGCACACACATGACCTCTTACATTGCTACACCACAGTTTGTTCAGCCATTCCTAAGATATCCAAGAGGCAGTCCCAATAATAAGAAATAGCATGTTCCACTCACTTCTAATCTGGCTAAGCTGCTGACTCTGAGCTACTTTTCCACCTTGCGCCTACCTTGTCACTTTTCCTCTCCACTGTTGCTCCTAGACTTCTAGGACCCCTTTAAGCATTGGCTTCCCTCCTTACAAAAAGCTCTTTGAGGATCCAGAGAGTCTTTGAGGGTTTAATGCTTAGCACAGTATCTGGCACATAGAAAGTACTTATCTAATTTACTTAAAGTGCTTAAATCACTTATCTAATTTAATCTAGTACTAGTAGAAAAAATCTGTTTTTTCCCTTTGATTCTGTTTTAAAGGTGTTAGAGTTATTCACTTTTTCTATTTGGGGATAGTTTTATTTTATGGTTTATTTTATTTACAATAATTTTTGTACCCGTTGGTGTATTTCTTAATTTACTCACCTCTTCAGTTTTGTGACAAGGCCAGGCTTTGACTCCTCTTTGCCCCCTTTTGGGGAGAGGGGTCAGTCCTGATTGGTCATACTATGGGTCCCTGGGGTTTTTAGGCTGACCTTCATCCCTCAGTTAGATATTTCTCTATGGAGATCTTCAAGGCCCCCAGTAGACGCTGATGGTCTCTGAATACCAAGCTCATCCCCCCCACCCCAAAAAAAAGACTTGATGTCATCCTTGATCTCTGTCAGTGATCTTTGAAAAATTGTGGAGAATAGGAGATGGACAAACGTTTCACTTTTTCAGAAAGGAAAAAATAAACTCTTCGAACTATAAACTGGTGAGCAAAATTCAAGAATGGATAAGTAGAGATTGTAATCAATTTAATAATAATATAATGTAAATTTCTAGGTAGGAAAATCTCTAATTAGCTTACATTCTTTGATCCATTGATGGTTTCATCTTTCTTTTATTTGTATTAAGCTCCTTCTTCAGTGCTGTCTACACTTGTCTTCTTCCTGAGGTCAAAGTTGTTTAGTAATCACCTCCAAGCCATTTAAACTGTGTCCATTCCCCTCGGAGGATTTTTGGGACCATGCCACCATAGGGTAGGATGTAATAGGAATAGTATCTATTTTTCATAGACTGGGATAATTTTCCTTTAAGAGGGAAAGCAGGCCATCCTAAGGATTTGGCTGGTTAAGAGGACTAAGGTTTGAACCACTGACATGGATCCCTTACCTTCCGAGACACAAAGAGCCCAACTTCCTGAAATTTGCTGGAATTCTCATTAACCTTTGGGTTATCTTTTTGACTGAGTTATACTATATGGGCAAATTCAGTGAATGGGAATATGGTCTTATTTTTAGTAAACTGTATCCTTTTAAATCTCATTGTGAATACATTTCTTTTTTATTTTGTTTTATAGCCCATAGATGTCTCATTGCACTCCAGTTCCAAGGCTGAATTACTGGACTGGACTGAGGTAAGACCTGCCCCAGAGCCTGGGCACATACACTGAGAAGATCAAAGACAGAATGAAAGGTCCCCATGTGTACTAAAATATTTGTAACTGTACTTCTGGTGGTGGTAAACACGATAGCTAAAAACAAATGAGTGCAGCTTTACTAAAGGATAGTAGAACAAATGGCGATATATGAATGTGATATGTGAACATAATAGAACATTACAATGCTTTAAGACTATAAGGAATTCAGAAAAGCATGGCAAGAGGAGGAAGATGGGCGTCTGGAAAATCCTCTTGACTTCTTGAAAAGGCATCTTTTAATATGGAGGCTGCCAGGAAGCTGCTTCTAGGAGAATCATGAGAGCATTTACAGGAAAATGCCTTGGAAAGACAGAAGGATGTGTGGGCCTTCTATAATTTGGTTCTGATCAGGTAACCACGTGATGAAGAGGAAGCTCTCTGATTTGGCTGTGGCGGCATTTACAAAAAGGCCAATTAGCTTGCTTATGTCCTTTCTGCCTCTGCCCCCAGACCAAATGCAGCAGAGGCAGAAAGGTGAGAGACTATGCCGTAGAGAAAAAGAAGTCGTGGCTTGCTCCCCCGCTGAAATCATATGAACCCCAAGAATGAGGTCTCCTTGCCCCGTTCACTGTTGTTGTTGTTTATTGAGTAGAATCTTCATTCTGGGTCAGAAGCATGAGTTACAGGAATCTGAGAGGTGGAATCCAGGCCAGATGCTGTGGCCAGTCCAGCATGGATGCTCCGAGAAGCTTCTATCTTTAGGAGTGACCTTCTGGACTCCAGTTGAGCAGAAAGATTCATCTGGAAGCTGTGCTGCCTCCGGACATGGAACTTGGTGGAATTAATGCTATGTAGGAACAGAGTTAAATGGCAAGTAATTCCCCCCTTCACCCCTGGTGGTGTTGGGGGAAAATGTTTGTAGTTTGTCTTTGCTCTATCTTTGTAGTAAGTATTTATTGGATGTGAAGTGTTTAAATGGAACTAGTTATTGGATACTGGCCCACTAATACAAAAAGAAAATAGCTGGTGTGGACTTAAGCTGATGGTAGCAGAAAAGAGAGATATCTCAAGACCCTGAGGGAGATCTCTGAAGAGAGACATCACCCAGCTGGCTCAGAGAGAATGGGATCAGGATGTACAAGCTAAATGTAAAGGAGCTGACATGGAATGAAGAAAACACACAGAGGACAAAAGATAGCCAAATTCATATGAATTGTAATGACTAATCTTGGTTCAAATAAATGGATGATGAATATATTTCCTTTCTCTCATTAGAGAGGTGAAGAATTATGGGAGTTCAATTTTGCACACACAATTAGATGCTTTATCATTTGATCTTCCTGAACTGTTTTCCTTGTTATTAAGGATGTTTTAATTGCAAGAAGGAGTTTATTAGTATTAAAAAAAGACATTAATAAAAAATTGAATTAGGGATAAATATAAAGTCATATGTGGGTTCCAAAAATCAATATTATAAATTAAGCTCAGGGAGACCTTGCTTGATAATAGTACATTTAAAAAAGATCTAGAGTTTTAGTGAATTCTGTTGAGTCAACTAAAGACCTTGGTGCAGTGCTTGATGCATATAGTAGGCAACTGATAAAAACCTGCTGATTTGAATTGAAAAAAGCTGAAGTAGGGAGTAGCTGGATGGCTCAGGGGATTGAGAGTCAGGCTTAGACAGGAGGTCCTGGGTTCCTGGTGACCTCAAATACTTCCTAGCTGTGTGACCCTGGGCAAGTCACTTAACCCCCATTGCCTAACCCTTACCCCAAGTCTGTCTTGGGACCAATACACAGTATTAATTCTAAGATAGAAGGTAAGGGTTTTAAAAAGAAAGAAAGAAAGAAAAAAGCTAATGTAGTTTGAAGAGGAATCACATCATATGTGAAATCAGTGGTAGTCTCTTCCAGTCCTGAGATCCTGTTATACCACAATATGCTAGATGCCATAATTGGAATTTGAAAGGATTTCTTCAGGATAGAACAACTTATCAAATCTAGTAATACCAGATTTAGCAGAGTTAAACATAAATATCTACTTTTTGGTTAAACAAATTAGCAGCACAAATAAAAGATGGGCGAGAGGTGAAAAAGTCCTAGAGATTTTAGTAATTTGCAGGCTTCAAATGGGACAAAATGTTGACATGCAGTCAAATGAACTAATATTATCTTGGGTTATAATAAACAAAATGATCATATTCAAAACAAGAAAAGTGATAGATAGACTCTGGGCTGATTATGCTACACTCACATATTATGCATAGTGCTGGTGCCACATTTTGGGAAGTCTGACAAAGCTGAAGTAGGTGCAGAAGCGTGAGACCAGTATTACAAGAAGCTTTGGCCCTTGATACCAGCAAGGATCAATGGAAGGTATTGAGGATATATAATCTAGGGAAGAAAAGACTTGGGTGAAACATAATGGCTTTCGTCTGGTCTCCTTTACTCTTGTTGACTCCAGAAAACAGAACAAGAAGCAATGAGTGAGAGAGGCAAATAGATGAATATCAGTTTTAAAACTTCCTACCTTTTCCAGATTTTGTCACCAAGTCTCAGTTGCCTTCTCCAACCCCCAAGTGGTCCTTTTCTCCCACTGGTAAGCTCTTCCTGGAGCCTCCATTTTGAGAAAAGGTCCAGGCCAATCATCCTTCATTCTCTGCCACTCCTGGGCACCTTCCCTCCCTTTGAGGTGCCCCTCCCATTATAATAAAGCTTCTTGGGGTCAGGGAATATTCTTCTTTTTTCCTTATATTTATATCCCTAGTGATTAATTAGCCCAGTGTTAGGCACAGAGTATGCTGACTTGATTATGTGGCCTCTACAAGTTCAATGAGCTGCTAAGAGAATCACCAGTTGCTCATTACTAATAGGGCATAATTGCAGTCCTGCCATTAGGTAGTGGAATAAACCAGATGCATGGCAGCCCTTTGATTTTAAATAAAACGATTTGGAAAAAAAGGGTGGGGGGAATCGATGATGGTTCTAAGTGATACCTGAAGAAATAAAATAAATAGAATAACCTTTGTCACACAAAGATACATGGGAAGGGGAGGGGAAGAATGCTCTTATAAGAGGGAGAGGAAGAGAGTGCTAATAGGTAATACTCGAACATTACTCTCAGTGAAATCAACTCTGAGAGGGAAGAGCATCTAGATCCATTGGGATCTTGAAGTCTATCTTATCCTACAGAGTAAGGAAGAAGGGAAAACTAAGGGGGTAAGGGGGGAGGGAGCTCAAAAAAAAGGGAGGGAAGGAGAGGGGGGAGGGAACTTAACAGACCCTAAAAAAATAAGGGAACAAAAAGGGAGGGACCAGAAAGGGAAGCATATCAAGGGAGGGGAATAGGGGGATTGACTAAAAGTAAACCACTGGTTTAAAAGGATATAGCAAAAGAAGAAAGGACAGAACTAGGAGAGGACATCAAAATGCTGGGGAATACACAAGTGACTGACAATCATAACTTTGAATGTGAATAGGATGAACTCACCCATAAAACGTAGATGAATAGCAGAGTGGATTAGAATCCAGAATCTCACCATATGTTGCCTACAAGAAACACACATGAGGCGAGAAGATACTCACAAGGTCAGAATTAAAGGGTGGAGCAAGACCTCTTGGGCCTCAACTGACAGAAAGAAGGCAGGAGTTGCAATCATGATATCTGATTTTATGGAAGATGATCTTGGCCAACTCCACTCCCTGGATTTTCCCCTTTTGTATGGAATATAATCTTCTATATACTATAATGTTTCTCTGAACGCTCTAGCTACTTAAAAAGCAGCATTTCAAATGGGAAGAAGGGTTATTTTGGGTGCTGGAATCTCCCACAGAGCACTCTAGTTCTTTTCCTTCAATTGCTACAGTAGTAGGGATATAGTCGGCCGGTCCAGTTCTGTAGAGAAGTGGTGTTGTGCCATCTAGAGGAAAGTCATGGAATTGTGGAGAAGAGCCCAATTTTCAAAGTCCTGACTTGTGGCTTTTATTTAACGTGCCTTTCTAATCCTGGAGTTCCAGAGGAAAGGCCTTGCCCCTAAATGACAAGAAAAGGAAAGTTAAAAATTGTGATATGTGCTTTCTCCAGGGAGATTGCTTTGGGTGTAAGGGAAGAAAGCCTCTTTTCCTTTCTATTTTTGTCTGCACTTCATAAAGTTCAAACCGTTTATAAACAACTCTTGGCAAGCAAGGTCTCGGTAATCTTCCATGATGTAATATGGACTTTAGCCCAGTCCTAAGAATCTTCCATAAAAAGGGTCCCCAAGACTATAAAAACCTAACCCTAATCGGGCAGCAGTATACACAGTGCAGAATCCCCTTCCTCAGATGTCAGCTCACCATGCTGACATCTTCCATTGTGCAGCCACATAATCCTTTGTGCAGCACCTCGTTCTAAGGCTCCATGCAAAGGATTATGTCACCGGAAGTAGTACTGTACATGAGCGCTGCTGTGCTTTGTGGCACTGCCACATACAGCTCCTCTCACTGACCACCCATGAAAGAGGTGCCCCGACCGGAAGTGTGGTGGGGGCCGGATACATGGCCTCAGGGGCCGCCACTGGCCGCAGTTTGGGGAGCCCTGCTCTAGAAGCTGTCACACAGACGGTCGGTGTCCCAGGCATGATGTGAGTCTAAGACTTCTTCGGTCCAAGGCAAACTCTCCATCTGCTACTCCTTGCTGTTCCACATGAATGCAACTGAATATTATAGTAGCATAAGGAATCAGAGGATCCTAGATTTAGACCAGAAGAAGTCTTATAGACCGTGTAGTCCATCTTGCTCATTTTACACATGAGGAAACTACAGTCCAAAGAGATTATCATTTGATCAGGTTTACCGATTACCAACCATCATAGATGGAATTTGAACCTAGTCTTGACTCCAAATCTAGGACTCTTGAACTGATGCAAAATGAATTTATCAGTACCAGGAAAAAACTAAACACAGACATATATGTATACACATACACACATGGGTGCATAGATAGGCATACATGCAAAACAATGTAGGCATAAACATATGTTGATGATAGTAGCACAAACAAAAATAGTAAAACAAAGCTGGATGCTCTTCGATGACTCATAGTTATAATTTAATAACTGAGGAGCAGTAGGGAACCAAAAAGATATACAATGCTGTATTCCTGGTCAGCTAGCAGTGAAGGTGTCTGTTGGTTTTAACAAGTTTTTTTTTTTCCTTTTTACAAGGCAAGGCTCACTAGTGTAATAGTGGGACAGACAGAGGGGCGGCTTTAAAATTGCTAGGACCAGGAAACCAGTTGTTGTTGGGGACTGATTTCTGGGTAGCACTGTCTTTCAAGGAAAATATATTTCCCCTTGGGGAAATGAAGATCCAGGATGATCTTCAGTACAGGGCAGAAACACTTTTCTTCAGCACAGCCAAACAAAAGAAAAGGGTATTGGAAGAGAGACTCTCCTCCCTAGCTCTTCCCTGAGTCTTAGGTAAGAGAGAGTGACCAGAATCAGCCCTGGCCAACAGTTTCTGCTTTTGAATAGTCCATGGAACTCCCTTCCCCTGCCAGCTGCATGTTCCATTGCCCTTCCAGATGCATGTTCTTCAACCTTTGCAGGTCTCCCTTGTTCTTGTCAAACTCCTTGTTTACACTAGGGAAGTTATCAGTAGGAGGAGAATATGCAGAAATGACAGTGACATTGAAGTAAAAAGGGGATTAGCTTTTAAAAAATTTTCAAATTCAAAAAATAAAAATGTAAAAAATAGGATATAAACCCAGAATCATAGAATCTTAGAGCTGGCATCATCCAGGAAAATGGTGTCAAACAAATAGAAATGCCCCTGATTTATATATAAGGATCCCTGCAAGACCACATATTAACTTAGAAATCGCCAAGTCAACATTATCTATGTTCTATTGTATTTTTGTTTATTTTGTTAAATATGTCTAGGCTATATTTTAATCTGTTTGGGGTTGCACTCTAGTGCCATCGGGTCTATAGGCCTTATGAGCTTATAGGATCCTAAACTGAACAAGAAGACACTTCAAGGAATACCAAACAAATGGTTGTCTACATTTTGTTTGAAATCTTCTGCAGAGGGGAAACTTACCATGGCAGATAGAACGTTCAACCTGGAATTGAGAAAGCTTGAGTTCAAATTTTACTTCAGACATGTATGACCTTAGGAAGTCACTTAACCTCTCTCTGCCTCAGTTCTCTTATCTGTAAAATGGAAATAGTCATCTTATAGGGTTGATTTGAATATTAACTGAGATAATATATGGAAAATGCCCTGAAAACAATAAAGTGTTATAGAAATGCTAATTATCATCATCATCATCATCATCATCATCTTCAAAAGCATCCCATTCCACTTTAGGATGGCTCTAATTGTTTGGAAGTTTCTCGTTTACAATTTTCATTTACTAAAAAAAAAAACCCTTTTATTGATCCTTCCTTCTATTCTATTTCCCAATGACACATTCCCAATAGAGTCCTCTCTTGGGACAAAGTATAATTAAGCAAAAATAAATAAGTCTGCTAGTTTATACCTCATCTCTCACTAGTAATTGTACACATCTGAAATGGATCTGCATTCCAATATTTTTTAGTAATGTTTTCTTTAATGTTGTTGTTCTGTCCATTTCTTCCAGTTCTAGCTTTTTGTATTAAGCAGAATAAGTCTAAGCTTTTTAAAATATGACAATCTTTCAAATAACTTGAAGATAGCTATTGTGCCACCCCAAGTTGTCTATTCTTCAGGTGAAACATCTGTAATTTCTTCAACCAGTTCTTCTGTGCTATGATTTTATGGCTCTTTACAATCCTGGTTTCTCTCCTTGGGATGCTCATTAGAATAAATAAAAGGAATGGACAAGTTATATTTCAAATAGAGTCTTAGGTACTGTAGTCCCCCATTGATACACTTGTAGATAACTATAATTGTTTCATGCTAAGTAAAACCAGAGTTTTTTGCATTAAAGTTTTTAAAAGGTAGGATTAGTATGAATTAGTATGAATGCAGAATTAGTATGAATGATTTTTTAAAACATTCAATTGCTATGTCACAAACTCTGTTTAATTTGATCAGCTCATTACCTAGAATGTATGTTGGCTGTGTGTAAAAATCATTAACATCTGTGCTTTTACTAGATTTTAAGCCCTATAACTGTCTAAACTGCTAGTGTTTTAAACTTGAAGCAGGAAGGAGATACTTCAGTCCTCTCATAAAAAAAGAATATGACCAGAAAACCTTCAAGCAGTGACAAAAATTAGAAGTCAATCAGGAAAATGAATGGTTTCTATAAGTATGTAAATCTTATGGCTAGGATAGACAGAAAAGAGAAAGAAAAAGAAGGAAGTTGCATTGGAGATATGTTTCCACATTTCATTTTTGTGTTCCTAGTGCACATAGTAAGCTTTAATAAGTGCTTTTTGAATTGAATTAATGAATTGTAAAGAAAAACTTTTCCTGTATATTCAGGAAAAGACAATGCATTTATTTTTTTTCTGGGTTATACATGCATCATCATACAAAACATTCTCCCATATTGTTTATTTTTGTAAGAGAATAATGAGATACATCCAAAACCCTAAAAGAAACAATGATGTGAAAGATGACTCCCAACAGTTCTTTTTCTGGAGGCAGATAGCATTCCTTATCACAAGTCTTCTGAATTGTCCTGGATCATTGTATTGCTGAGAGTAGCAAAGTCTCATCCTATTCATCATTTCTTACAGCACAATAATATTCCATCTACAACATCTATCAGAATTTGTTCAGCCATTCCCCAACTGATGGACATCCCTTTAGTTTCCAATTCTTTGCTACCACACACACACACAAAAGAATTGCTACAAGTATTTTTGTACAAGTATGTTCTTTCCCCCTCTCCTTTTTATCTCTTTGGATTACAGACCCAGTAGCCCAGTAGTGTTATTACTGGATCAAAGGGTATGTATGCATTACTTTATACCCGTTTGGGTATAGTTCCAAATTTCTCTCCAGAATAGTTGGATCAGTTCACAACTCTACCAGCAATGCATCAGTGTCCCAATTTTACCACATCCCCTCCAACATTCATCATTTTCCTTTATTTCCATATTGGCCAATCTAATAGGTGGAACCTGAGAGTAAAATAATGCATTCAAAAGTAGCTATTATGGGAACAATCAATTACATTGAATGTAAGCTGCTATATTTTTTAAAAGACAGAATCATTCAGCCACGAAGCCCATGTAGAGGCTAAAAAATAGATGGGAAGGCTATAAGTGGGAGTTTGTGGGTTTTTCTGATGACTGGCAGATGTTTGACTCTGGAAAGCAGGGACAACATTACTTCTAGGGATTGAATTCTTAAAGACATGCAGAAATAATGAAACAGAAGAGCTACAAGGAAGTAAGGGTACTTACTAAACATCAGTGGTATATATATATATATATATATATATATATATATATAACAATAAACAAAAAGCAGCATTAGAAGAATTTGCCAAAGGGATGGAGCAAACAATGGGTCCAAATATGGAGAAACGGCACTAGTTGTCCAAAGGATGGATTGTGTCAAGGAAATTTATCCCCTCCCCCTCCTGAGGAGCTTTACCTGTCTATCAAACATTCCTGAGATAACACAGTTGTGCCAGTTTTGCATCCCTCTACATGCATCAATAAGGGTCAAGGTTTGGGAGAATCGAGAGAGAATGGGAGAGAACCAGGAAGAGAATAGAGCAGGCAGGTGAGGGGGGGAAGGAGAGAAGTGACATGTAGGCTAGGGGCTACACGGTCAGGTTACTTAGGAATAATTGTCTACCCTTCTAATAAACTATATAAATTGTATATCTGGGTAGAAATATTATTCAATTCTTACAATTGGAAATCAGAAGAAAATGGCTGAAAAAATGAGCTGAAATAGGGATATTGTTCATAGAGAGTATTTCAATCAAGATGAATAAAATGGAAATATATTCCATGGCTATCTCTGGCCATTTTTTATTCCCTTTTTATTTGTATATTTTCTAGGTTTTCCTATGTGTTAAATTCTCTTTAAAAGAATGCCAAAAAATAAGAATTGAGACTATCAACATCTACAGGAATTATTCACATTCACTAATCATCAGACAAAGGCATATATCACCTCATCTCTGTCAGGTCTAGCTAAATAAATAAACTCTGGCTGCCACAATTCTTATTCTGGCCACCCAGAACCCATCTGGGCTGCTAGGCTGTTTATATAAGAAATAAGCTTTTTTAACAACATGGTTTTGATTTGTGGAAGTTACCAATTCTATTCCTTCTGGTGAGAGGGAGGACCTTCTACTCTTTACCATCTGCCCTGCTGCTGCCTCTAGGGTCCTCCTGCGCCTTGCTTGAAAACCTTGCTTCCCCACCTAGGATTGTCAATTAATTCTCCTGATTTCATCCAAAGATGCCTGAGTGCCATCTATTGCTGTATTCTCAGAGTTTCTGAGCTCTTCCATCTGTCCTACAGCTGAGCTTTCTCTTATGGTTCATCTCCCTTATTTAGAGTGTGAGCTTGGGAGAATCATCTCTGGTCATTCCCTTTTTCTGGACTTATTTTTTCCAAAAGCTGGACTGCCAAAGGTCACAGGCTAGGAAAGCTATACAAGGATCATGGCGGCGCTTCCACAGGCAGGATATTCTTGTACAGCCTGCTCTCAATTGCTCCTTGTGCCACCGATCATCTTGGAATGTGGACATCTTCTTTGCTTCTCTTGTCTCAGCAAACAAACCTATTCATCTTTGTGGTGCTCAGACTGCTTTGAATTCTCCGGACTGAAAAGACTTCAATCTAATATAACTATGTACCCTGAAGGAGAAAGCAAATGTGTGATACACAAGGAAGACCAGAAGCTGTTCTGTCATTGGAAGCAGACCCTGCTCTGTGTGACCTGCTCTAAATTGGAGGATCATAACTACCACATCCATTCGCCCATTGAAGTGGCAGCTTTCCACTACAGGAGAACTATTGAAAGGATACAGGAGGAACTGAAGGAAGAGATGAGAAGAATTCAAGAACTTTTTCATGAAGAGAAGAAGTCTTCCTTGTCATGGTCTGTGATATGGGATAAATCTGTACATATTTACGAAAGTCCATTTGGGGACAATTTTCTATCGAGATGAGTAGAGCCGAGAAAGGAAGCAGAAAAGGAGAAACTCACATTGGAGAAGAATAACCAGAAGTTCAAAGAAGTCTATGAGAGACTAAAGAACATAGAAACTCTCCTAGAACCTTATATGATCCAGAAAAAGTGGAAATGGAAGAACATGCTGTGCAGATATAGAGCATTGCTAACAGATGTAATTATTGAGGCGCAGGAAATGATGAAGAAGTCAGATGTAGAAATCATACAGAATGTGAAAAGAACATTAAGAAGGTATACTCTCTCAATGGTGGAACCCTTCACACTGGTTATAGAGCCTTCCTATTTCACTGTTTTGGCAGAGTTTTTAAAATGTATTCAAAAACATCCACTGTTTGCAAAATGTAATTTCTGTAAGTTTCCTGGAAAGAAGAAGAGAGCAATCAGAATTGATCATGACAGCTTAGGTAATATGCACCCAACTTATATATAGGGGAGAGTTACAACTGATAAACTAAGGAACATAATTGTAATGTATAAATCTGCTGAAGAAGGTTTTCAAAAATGTGATGTCATCTTTTCCAATAGATTTTGCATCTACAGAATCCACAATTAGGCAATTTGAGCAAACACTTCTGCAAAGAGGTTGAAGTGGCTCTGGATGGCATTGAAACTATTGTAACTAATAAAACACATCATTTCAACATAGAGTGTGAGCTTGAGAGCAGGGGCCATCTTGCTTTTTCTTTTTCTTTTTTTAAAAAATATATTTTATTTGATCATTTCCAAGCATTATTCGTTAAAGACATAGATCATTTTCTTTTCCTCCCCCCCACCCCCCATAGCCGACGCATAAGTCCACTGGGCATTAGATGTTTTCTTGATTTGAACCCATTGCTTTGTTGATAGTATTTGCATTAGAGTGTTCATTTAGAGTCTATCCTCTGTCATGTCCCCTCAACCTCTGTATTCAGGCAGTTGCTTTTTCTCGGTGTTTCCACTCCCATAGTTTATCCTTTGCTTATGAATGGTGTTTTTTTCTCCTGGCTCCCTGCAAGTTGTTCAGGGACATTACACCGCCACTAATGGAGAAGTCCATTACGTTCGATTATACCACAGTGTATTAGTCTCTGTGTACAATGTTCTCCTGGTTCTGCTCCTCTCGCTCTGCATCACTTCCTGGAGGTTGTTCCAGTCTCCATGGAACTTCTCCACTTTATTATTCCTTTTAGCACAATAGTACTCCATCACCAACATATACCACAGTTTGTTCAGCCATTCCCCAATTGATGGGCATCCCCTCGTTTTCCAGTTTTGGGCCACCACAAAGAGCGCAGCTATGAATATTTTTGTACAAGTCTTTGTGTCCATTATCTCTTTGGGGTACAGACCCAGCAGTGCTATGGCTGGGTCAAAGGGTAGATATTCTTTTGTCGCCCTTTGGGCATAGTTCCAAATTGCCCTCCAGAATGGTTGGATCAGTTCACAGCTCCACCAGCAATGAATTAATGTCCCTACTTTGCCACATCCCCTCCAGCATTCATTACTTTCCTTTGCTGTTATGTTAGCCAATCTGCTAGGTGTGAGGTGATACCTCAGAGTTGTTTTGATTTGCATCTCTCTGATTATAAGAGATGTAGAGCACTTCTTCATGTGCTTGTTAATAGTTTTGATTTCTTTATCTGAGAACTGCCTATCCATTTCCCTTGCCCATTTATCAATTGGAGAATGGCTTGATTTTTTGTACAATTGATTTAGCTCATTATAAATATGAGTAATTAAACCTTTGTCAGAGGTTTCTATGAAGATTTTTTCCCAATTTGTTGTTTCCCTTCTGATTTTAGTTATATTGGTTTTGTTTGTACAAAAGCTTTTTAGTTTGATGTAGTCAAAATTATTTATTTTACATTTTGTGATTCTTTCTATATCTTGCTTGGTTTTAAAGCCTTTCCCCTCCCAAAGGTCTGACATTATACTATTCTGTGTTTACCCAATTTACTTATGGTTTCCTTCTTTATGTTTAAGTCACTCACCCATTTTGAATTTATCTTGGTGTAGGGTGTGAGGTGTTGATCTATTCCTAGTCTCTCCCACACTGTCTTCCAATTTTCCCAGCAGTTTTTATCGAATAGTGGATTTTTGTCCCAAAAGCTGGGATCTTTGGGTTTATCGTATACTGTCTTGCTGAGGTCGCTTTCCCCCAGTCTATTCCACTGATCTTCCTTTCTGTTTCTTAGCCAGTACCAAATTGTTTTGATGACTGCTGCTTTGTAATATAGTTTTAGGTCAGGGACTGCAAGGCCCCCATCGTATGTGTTTTTTTTCATTATTTCCCTGGATATCCTTGATCTTTTGTTCTTCCAAATGAACTTTGTTATGGTTTTTTCTAAATCAGTGAAGAAGTATTTTGGTAGTTCAATGGGTATGGCACTAAATAGATAAATAAGTTTGGGTAGGATGGTCATTTTTATTATATTGGCTCGTCCTATCCATGAGCAGTTAATGTTTTTCCATTTGTTCAAGTCTAGTTTTAGTTGTGTGGCGAGTGTTTTGTAGTTGTGTTCATATAGTTCCTATGTTTGTCTTGGGAGATAGATTCCTAGGTATTTTATTTTGTCTAAGGTGATTTTGAATGGGATTTCTCTTTCTAGTTCTTGCTGCTGAGCTGTGTTGGAGATATATAGAAAAGCTGATGATTTATGTGAGTTTATTTTGTATCCTGCAACTTTGCTAAAGTTGTTGATTATTTCAATTAGCTTTTTGGTTGAATCTCTAGGATTCTTTAAGTAGACCATCATGTCATCCACAAAGAGTGATAACTTGGTCTCCTCCTTGCCTATTTTGATGCCTTCAATTCCTTTATCTTCTCTAATTGCTACTGCTAGTGTTTCTAGTACAATGTCAAATAGTAGAGGTGATAATGGGCATCCTTGTTTCACTCCTGATCTTATTGGGAATGCATCTAGTTTATCCCCATTGCAGATGATATTAGCTGTTGGTTTTAGATATATACTGTTTATTATTTTTAGGAATGACCCTTCTATTCCTATGCTTTCTAGTGTTTTTAATAGGAATGGGTGTTGTATTTTATCAAAGGCTTTTTCTGCATCTATTGAGATAATCATGTGGTTCTTGCTAGTTTGCTTGTTGATGTGGTCAATTATGTGGATGGTTTTCCTAATGTTGAACCAGCCCTGCATCTCTGGTATGAATCCTACTTGATCATGGTGAATGATCCTTCTGATCACTTGCTGGAGTCTTTTTGCTAGTATCCTATTTAAGATTTTTGCATCTATATTCATTAGGGAGATTGGCCTATAGTTTTCTTTCTCTGTTTTTGACCTGCCTGGTTTTGGAATCAGTACCATGTTTGTGTCGTAAAAGGAGTTTGGTAGAACTCCCTCTTTGCTTATTATGTCAAATAGTTTGTATAGTATTGGGATTAACTGTTCTCTGAATGTTTGATAGAATTCACAGGTGAATCCATCAGGCCCTGGGGATTTTTTCTTAGGAAGTTCTTTGATGGCTTGATGGATTTCAATTTCTGATATGGGATTATTTAAGAATTCTATTTCCTCTTCTGTTAGTCTAGGCAGTTTGTATTTTTGTATATATTCATCCATTTCTCCTAAATTGGTGTATTTATTGCCATATAATTGGGCAAAGTAATTTCTAATGATTGCCTTAATTTCCTCCTCATTGGAGGTGCTGTCCCCCTTTTCATCTTTAATGCTGTGAATTTCCTTTTCTTCCTTCCTTTTTTTAATTAGATTGACCAGTACTTTGTCTTATTTTTGTTTGTTTTTTCAAAGTACCAGCTTCTTGTCTTATTTATTAAATCAATAGTTCTATCACTTTCGATTTTATTAATTTCTCCATTAATTTTTAGGATTTCTAATTTGGTTTTCTGCTGGGGGTTTTTAATTTGATCGCTTTCGAGTTTTTTCAATTGCATTTCCAATTGATTGATCTCTGCTCTCCCTTGTTTGTTAATATAAGCTTTCAGGGATATGAATTTGCCTCTGATTACTGCTTTGGCTGCATCCCAAAAGGTTTGAAAGGATGTTTCGCCATTGTCATTTTCCTTGATGAAATTATTAATTGTTTCTATGATTTCTTCTTTAACTAAACGGTTTTGGAGTATCATATTGTTTAATTTCCAATTGGTTTTAGATTTGGTTTTCCATGTACCATTACTAATCATTATTTTTATTGCCTTGTGATCTGAGAAGGCTGCATTCATTATTTCTGCTTTTTTGCATTTGTGTGCTATGTTTCTGTGACCTAATGTATGGTCAATTTTTGTGAATGTGCCATGTGGTGCTGAGAAGAAGGTGTATTCCTTTTTATCCCTATTTATTTTTCTCCATATGTCTATTAATTCTAATTTTTCTAAGATTTCATTCACTTCTTTTACCTCTTTCTTATTTATTTATTTATTTGATTTATCTAAATTTGATAATGGTTGGTTTAAGTCTCCCACTAGTATGGTTTTATTGTCTATTTCTTCCTTCAATTCTCCTAGTTTCTCCATTAGAAATTTGGGTGCTATATTATTTGGTGCATACATGTTGATTAATGATATTTCCTCGTTGTCTAGAGTCCCTTTTAACAAAATATAATTACCTTCCCTATCCCTTTTGATCAGGTCTATTTTTGCATTGGCTTTATCAGATATCATGATTACCACTCCTGCCTTCTTTCTATCAGTTGAGGCCCAGAAGGTCTTACTCCATCCTTTAATTCTGACCTTGTGGGTGTCAACCCGCCTCATGTGTGTTTCTTGAAGACAACATATGGTAGGGTTTTGGATTCTAATCCATTCTGCTATTCGTCTACGTTTTATGGGTGAGTTCATCCCATTCACGTTCAAAGTTATGATTGTCATTTGTGGACTCCCTGGCATTTTGATTGCCTTCCCTAATTCTAACCTTTTCTTCTTCGGCTCTACCTTTTAGTCCAGTGATTTACTTTGAATCAGTCCCCCTTGTCCCCTCCCTTGATGTTTCCCTTTTTAGTCCCTCCCTTTTTGTTCCCTCCCCCTCCCCCCTCTCTTTCCCTCCCTTTTTGTTCTCCCTCTCCCCCCCTTGGTTTTCCCTTCTCCTTACCCTTGTTGGGTAAGATAGAATTCAAGATCCCAATGGATCTGGATGTTTTTCCCTCTCAGAGTTGATTTCCCTGAGATTGAGGTTTAAGTAAACCACCCCCCCTCTCTTCCTCTCCTTCTTATAGGAGTTTTCTTCCCCTCCCCTTCCCATGTGAATCTTTGTGTGAGAACCATTATTCTATTTGGTCTTTCTTTACCCCCTATTTATACATTACATTTTCCCCACATGTTAGTATACATGGATTGATATAAATGTAGTCCTTATAGAAGAGAGTTTGAGTAAAAGAAGAAGATAACATTTTCCCCTTTCCTTAATATTTACCTTTTCAGGTATTCCTTGCTCTTTGATTTTCGGTATCAAACTTTCCACAGAGCTCTGGTCTTTTCTTTGCAAAAAGTTGGAAGTCTTCTATTTTGTTGAATGTCCATACTTTCCCTTGGAAGTATATAGTCAGTTTTGCTGGGTAGCTGATTCTTGGTTGGAGACCCAGCTCTCTTGCCTTTCTGAAGATCATGTTCCATGCCTTACGATCATTCAGAGTAGAACTTGCAAGGTCTTGTGTGACCCTGATTGGCATTCCTTTATATCTAAATTGTCTTTTTCTGGCTTCCTGTAGGATTTTTTCTTTTGTTTGATAGCTTTGGAATTTGGCAATTACATTCCTGGGAGTTGTCTTTTGGGGGTTTAGTGTAGAAGGTGTTCTGCGAGCTCTGTCAGTGGCTGTATTGCCCCCTTGTTCTAGAATCTCTGGGCAATTTTCTTTGATTATATCTTGTATCACCATGTCCAGTTTGGTGTTTATTTCTGGCTTTTCTGGGAGTCCAATTATTCTTAAATTTTCTCTTCTCCCTCTATTTTCCAGATCTATTACCTTGTCGGTGAGATATTTTATGTTCTCTTCTAATTTCTTGGTGTTTTGGCTTTGCTTTATTAGTTCTTGCTTTAAAGCCTGGTTTTCTTTTACAGTTTGGTCAAACTGGTTTTGTAGATGCGTGAATTTCTTTTGCATTATTTCCCACTTTTCCTCCCAGAAGGCTTCCATCTTTTTGGTCATTTCTGATTCAAATTCTTCATGGGTTTGTGGAGAGTTTCTATTTCCTTTGGAAGATTTTGGAGAATTTTCTTGTATATCTTCTTCTATCTGCTCTGTATTTTGTATTTTGGCTCCATAGAATGTGTCCAAAGTCGCCCCTTTCTTCTTATTTTTCTTGGTATTTTGGGGCTTCTGTGCTTCTGTGGAGTTTGTCATCTCTGAATGTGGAGGATTAGCTTTTCTTATCTCTGTCTGGTGTTCAGAGGCTTTAGTCCTGGGCAGATGTTGGTTCTATGAGCTTTCCCTGGGTTAAACTGAATATGCCTCACTGGAACTGGAATGGAAGGGTCGGACCACGAGGCCACACTCTCCCCCCGGCTCGCTTTCCGGAAGTTGCCTTCAGAATCGCTGGCCGTGAGGCTGTTTCGTTGGCCTGCGGGGGGATGGGCTGCAGCTTCCCCAAGCTCTGAGGGCAGGGACTTTCACTGAGACTTGGATAGCAGGATCCAGCCTGTGAGGCTGTCTTGCCCGCCCTGAGGGTTGTTGTTGTTTCGACCAGCTCTCTGCAGCGGAAGCCCCAGGCAGTAACTTTCACCGGGACTCGGATAGAAGGCCCTGAGGGTTGTTGTTCTGAGGACCCTGCTCTCTGAGCCTGGCCGGGCTGCGGCTTCTGGGAGCCTTGGACTCTGCGCTCCTACCCCTGAGGTCCGAGTGATCTCGGGTTCTGGCTTTTGTGGGGAGCCGTACCTTTTGAACCGGGTCCAGGTCCAGGAGGAGGGTTCCCAGGGTCTGTGCTGTTGATCGTTTTGAATTTCGGCGCCTTAGGAGCTTATAGTTTGAGATCGGTCAGGAAGGGTTTTCCGGAGATCTGAGCTTTAGCTTTCTCTAAGCCGCCATCTTAACCGGAAGTCCATCTTGCTTTTTCTTTTTGTATTCCCAGCACTTAACACAATTCTTGGCACATAATAAATGTTTTTTATTCATTTAAAAAAATTACATGTAAACTTCTTCAAGGGAGGGAATATTTGGAAGTAATCAAGAGGGATCTTTGTATTAGCAATACATAAATTAATGCCTAAAACATAGTAAGATATTAATAAATACACTATGAATTGAAATTAGGGAAATGCTGAACAAACATGCACAATGGGATTTTATAAATGGTGCGGTATACCAGAAGAACATTTGATTTAGAGTCAGAGGATGTAGAATCAAATCAAATCAAGTAGTTTCATTACTTACTACCTAAAGCCACCCAACAATTTATTCACCTATAAATTGAGTTGATTTGGAGGAGGTTTGTTTTATCTCCAGAGTTCATTTTTTTTCTGTTCCTTTGCTATCAAGGTCATTCTTTATGTAATGGGAAGATATTATGGGTTTACACAGTGTCTTCTTTAGATGTGATTCCCAAGTGGACTTCAGAACATACAAACATATTATTATTAGTCTGCTTACTATATAGGGAAGAGCCTCTTGGTTAACTATTGAGCCATAATTGAGAGTGCATTCAAAAGACACTTATCTAGTATCATGTTTTCCTCTTTTCTTCCTGGGTACTTTGTTGCCAAGTGAGGAATAAGTCTCTACTTGAAGAGAAGCCTTGGACCTATATATATATATATATATATATATATATATATATATATATATATATATATATATATGTATACACACACACACACACACACACACACACATACATATATATATATATATCCCCATCTGGCCCAGAAGGGCTTCATCCTATTTTAGTGTCTGTTTCTATTGTTTATTTTTCTCTTGTTCTTAGGTGTATCAGATTTAGCTGTGACTTCGTAAGCTTCAAAATGTTAGGAGATGGAGCCTCCAGAGGGTCTAGAGCCAGACTCCAAACTAGTGTTGGCAAACCAACAGCATAACTCTGAGGAATGAATAAGAAGCAGCCCAGTAGTTGTTTGACTTCAAAGCCAAGATGCCAAGTCTTCCAAGAGGAAGAGCTCCATCTATTGCCTACACCACATTTGGAGGTGATTTTGGTGAGCCAAATGCCTTGTAGAAACTGCTTTGGGCTTGAGTCCTGTCTCCAGGGGCTGAGTTGATATAGGGGAAAGTGTGCCTCCAGGTGTTGGGGGAAGCAATGTTTCTACTTCTTGTATATCTTAATAAATATCCCTTTGTAAAATTTTTTTGATGAAAATTGGCTAAATGATGTTGGGAAACCAGTCACCAAAGAATGATTATAAAAGAGATCCAATCATTAGTAATTGATATTGAGAACACATAGGCACTGGATCTCAGAGCCAGTAGTATTAGAGGATAATGACAGAACTGCTGATGGGGTACCCCTAGAACCCTCATCAGTGTGAGTATGAATAAGGTCAAGGATGCCGCAGCTTTATAGGGATGATGTGTGAATTTTCATTATAAATAAGTATATAATTCATAGGCTTTTAGTTGCAAAGGATCTTAGAAATCATCTAGTTCAACATTCTCATTTTATAGACTGGGACACAGTGGCCCTAAGAAGTGATATGACTTGCTTTTGGACACACAGCTAGTTCCTGACAGAGCCAAGATTCCAATCCAAGTCTCTGACCCCAAATCCATTGTTTTTCCTAATTCACCAAGTTATGGCCCAGCAAGTTAACTCATGGAATTTGTATGGGTGGGTATACATATGTATTTGTGTGTGCATGTACTCACCTGTTAAAACAAGTGACAAATCAAGATTACATTTCTGAGAAAAGTGGGATGTAGCAAATAGTGGGGATGGTGATAGAAAGCAAGGAATAAGGAAAAAGAAAATATACAGGTGTCTCTGAGGGGTTAGGGTTGTGGTACCTGCATAATCTGGAAAATCTATGCAAAATTTTTAGGTCTTTCTTTCATATCAGAAAAATCTGAATTTTTTCTTTTTCTTTTATGGGATGTACTTTGTTGTAAAATTTGGGTTAAATATTTTGTCATGGGCTATAGAGTCTCTAGTATTTTCTGTCATCTGCTGGTCTTCATGTGTCAACTGTGGCTTCTGCAAAACTCCTCTAAAATTCCCATTTTTATACCCACCCATGATATATCAAAACCATGATGGGGAAAGTCACAGTATAGAAGGGATACCTATACTTAGAACCACTGAGTCTTTTGGGTAGCTAAGTGGCTCAGTGAAGAGAATTCTGGGCCTGGAGACAGTAAGACTCATCTCCCTGAGTTCAAATCTGGCTTCAGACACTTACTAACTGTGTGACTCTGGGCAAGTCACTTAATGCTGTTTGCCTCAATTTCTTTATCTGTTAAATGGACTGGAGAAGGAAATGCCAAACTGCTCCAGTATCTTTACCAAGAAAACCCCAAATGGAGTCATGAAGAGTGTGAGATGACTAAACTACAAACTGGACTTGTGTAGTCTTATACAAAACTTAGTCAGCTAACATATTCCATAAGGAGAGGTTCAGAAAGGAAAATTTGAGACAAAGAATACTAAATCTCAATCTGAATCTCAACATTTCAGTAGAAGCTATTATCAAAACTGCTATCTGGTCTCCAATGATCAAATAAAGTGCATAATAACAAAATGTCCTTTTTACTTTGTACTGTGTAGATGTTGCCTTGGCATTCTATGTGGTATTACATTATAGGTGGTCATTTTATTTCATTTTTCTCATTTAACTGAGATTTTATTTTTATTTGTATTTTTCCTATTTGCTTATCTCCAGACCACAGAACTAGAAATAAATGGTGGAATTTTAAAATTTAGGCTTAATATTGAAAAGCTTCCTAATGATTAGAGCTGTCCCAAAGTGAAATGGGCTGCCTTGGGGAGGTTTTGGGTTTCCTCTTACTTATGGTCTTGATCAAGGGCTGAACATCAAGTTACCAGATAGGTTAGAGAAGGGCAGCTTTTTTCAGAGCAAGATGGACTTCATGACCTCCAAAGTTCTTTCCAACTCTGAATTTCTGTGATTCTATGAAATCAAACTCCTACTGATCTTTGGCTTGTTATTTTTGGCAGCATAATCTAGAGTCTGTATGACTCCAGAATTACAGAGGCATGTTAAATTAGCTGAGAAGAATCCCAGAATGTTAGGTCTTTTATAATCAGACAGAAGAACTCCAAAAATATACTCAGGGAAAATACAAAACATTGGAACAGTGGACAACTATCATGAAAAAATTTAGAAACAATTGCCAATCACAGCATCATATAAGGAATATGGCCAACCAAACATTTGTAATGACGTAAATACTCCTACACTGTTTTAAGCTATAGCATATGCACCTTGGTAAACCACCTCAGCAGGAAGGCTAAACCAGGTTGAGGGT
The DNA here is from genome assembly GCF_027887165.1 of Monodelphis domestica. Classification (NCBI taxonomy): domain Eukaryota; kingdom Metazoa; phylum Chordata; class Mammalia; order Didelphimorphia; family Didelphidae; genus Monodelphis; species Monodelphis domestica. The sequence continues at coordinate 169,725,288 of NC_077231.1, forward strand.
AACCACGGGCCTCAGGTCCTTCAGTGAGTTAGGGCTCTTCCAGCCAATAAGGTGATGAAGCAGGCTCCTTGGAGTGCTTAGATCTTGGTCAGATGTCAAAGATACCAAGATCATCCTCTGCATCCCAGGCCATCACCAGTCATGGCGACTTTTGTCTTGCCACTGGATTTGGATGACTGGAAGAGTGAGGCTGAAGACTTTGTGCAACTCTGCCAAGTTTAAATCCAATTTAGGCAAGAGTCAAAAGGCATCACCAGTGATGTCATTTTTGGTCCTGTTAGAGTACAAAAGACAAAAATACCATGGTTTCACAGGGTAGTAGGGATGCAGGGAATTCTAAGTATGCAACAGTGAATCTACTAGATAAAGCTGAATGTGAGGACCTGGACTAGACTAGACCCTAAGAAGTTGAGAGTTCTGTGCAGCCAGCAAATCAATCATGAATTAAAGGAAAATGAGACTGATAAGTGTAAAGGTAGCTTTTGTGGTGGTGGTTGTTGTGAAGAGCAATAAACTTTTTATGGGTATATTTTAATTCATACAAAGTAACATACAACCCAATTTAAGATACCCAATGGCATCAGAGAGAAGGGGTGAGGAAAGCGTTTCAGAGTAAAGGATACATCTGCATCTTAGTTACCTCAAAGGGAAATTTATAACTTAATCTCTCTTATTGGAGAAGGCATTCAGATCAAAACAGGAGGAGGAAGGATTTTTTTTCAAGTTTTTTAAGTTGAAAAAAACCTTTGAATTGAATAAACGCCAAACAAAATGGTCATTTCTATAGATATAGTAGAACCAAAAAAGAAGATTGTATGTGAAATTGTGGTCTCTATTATGTATGTCTTGTTTTTCTTTTTAAAATATATACCAACAATTGAATGTAATGGACTTCTCTATTAGTGGCAATTCAGTGATCCTGAACAACTCTGAGGGATCTATGAGAAAGAACACTATCCACATTCAGAGGAAAACCAATGGGAGTAGAAACACAGAAGAAAGACAACTTCTTGAATACATGAGTCAAGGGGATATGATTGGGGATGTAGACTCCAAAGGAACATCCTAATGTAAACATCAGCAACATGGAAATAGGTTCTGATCAAGGGCACATGTAAAACCCAGTGGAATTGCTCATCAGCTACTGGAAGGGGCTGGGGGAGGGGAGAGAGGGAAATACTGTAATTATTGTAACCAAGGAATAATGTTTGAAATTGAATAATTAAATAAAATTTTCAAAAAATAAAATAAAATAAAATAAAATAAAATATATAACAAGTTCAACCTGCAGCTTTCAAAACTATCTTGCTTATCTGTTCTGTTCTATGCATTTGAAAATATACCTTTGCAAAAAAAATTCCTCAATGACACTGTCTATTTATCTATCTGCCTCTCTGTCTCTGTCTCTCTTCAACCTTATCCCTATTACTGCTTATCTTTCTACCTCTTCCCTCCTATTAAAAGGAAAAAAAAAGAGAAGAAAAACAAAGCCCTTAGAATAAACATATTTAAGCAAAACAATCCTGCACATTGACTGTGTGTGAAATATATCTTATTGTACATTGTGTGTTTATGACCTCATCAATAGCATGCTTCATTATCTGGAATCTTAAGTGGTTATTGCATGGAATGGAGTTCTTAAGTCTTTCAAAGCTGTTTTAATTTATAATGTTATTGTTGTTTAAAAGTTGTTGTCATTATGTTCATTGCACTCTCTATCAGTTTTCAGGTTTTTACTAACTGGCCACTCTCATGTTTAGGGTATAATTTATTGTTGTTGTTCAGTAGTTTCAGTCCTTCCCAACTCTTCATGAGCCCATTTTGGGCTTTTCTTGACAAAGATCCTGGATATAATAGTATTCCATTAATCGATATACCATAATTTGCGAAAGAAGCCTTTTTAATTGTAGATTTCAGCAAAATAATAATTTATGATGTGAATAGAAATTTAAGGTTAAAAATGTTTGAAAGGGATATAATTTATTTTTTGTCCACTCCAGATATACAAATCCAACTACCTTGGTTCAAGGCAGACTGTTGAGAACTTGCCACTCTAATATATAGTGAAAGTAACAAAGTCTAGTGAAAAGAATTATAGACAGGGAGGGAGGAGACTTGAATTCTAGTCCCAGATCTACCACTGACTTAATGCAAGACCTTGGACCCTCTCTGCAGTCCCCCTATGTTCATCAAACACCATCTGTGTACCAGACCATGTCCCAGATCCTAGAGAAAGACAAAGTAAACAAACAAAACCAAACCTGATCTTGTCCTCAAGGAGCTTATATTTTATTGGGCAATAATACTATATACACAAATAATAAGTACAAAATACCCAGGAAGCAGTATTTGTGGAAAAGAGAGTACTAACAAGGAGGGAGAGATGGATAGTAGACCTTGTGTGTATGACATGACTGTATTTATACCTTGAAGGAATTAAGGAATGCTAGGAAGTAGAAGCAAGGAGGGAATCTATTCCAAGGATGAGGAACAGACTGAACAAGGCAATTTCTTTAAGTGTGTGAATTAGATAATCTCTACAGCCCTTTCAAGCTCTAAAAGTATAAATGGGCAACTAGGTGGCCAAATGGATAGAACACAGCCTAAGTCAGGAAAGTCTCACCTATATGAGTTAAAATCCAGCCTCAGATACTTACTAGTTGTGTGACCCTGGGCAAGTCACTTAAGCCTGTTTACTTCAGTTTCCTCAACTGTAAAATGAGCGAGAGAAGGAAATGGCAAACCACTGGAGTAGCTTTGCCAAGAAAACCCCAAATGAGGTCACAAAGAGTCCAACACTGCTGGGGACCAGCCCCTTAAGACCCCTGAGAGGGGAGGGGGAGAGAGAGAAGGAAAGGGGAAGCGACAAAGAAGGTACGGACAGCTTTCACATAGTACGCAAAGAGGAGTCGTTTATTGAGGCAAAAGCATGGTATATAAAGGAAAGGGGGAGAGAGAGAGATTAAAGATGGAGCTTGGCCAGAGGCCAAGCTCCTGCAAGTACAGCCATCGCCTAGCCTGAAAGAGGAGAGAGAGGGAGAGAGAGCGAGGCGGAGCTTGCTGGGCCATAAATACCATTTGCTACGTAGTACATAGGGATGACCCTCATTGGTCAATGACAAGGCATAGGTGTGGTTTCTCTTAACCAAGTGAGAACAAAGAAACTTGTTTTCCCGCCTAACCTGGGAGAAGCTGGGGTCAAGGGTCAGGGGCCTTCCCAGCCATGAGCACTACTGAGCATGCCCAAGACTGACTGTTCCCCTTGCCCCTGGGCTGCTACACAACACAACTGAAGGTGACTGAATAACCCACATTTCAATTACAGCTCAGTTACTTTTATACGTTGCTGGAACATTCAAAGAATATTTTCCTTTGTTCCCTAATTGGGGTTTGGAAAGTTCTGGATAAATGACTCAAGTGGAAATGCTTCATGGGGTTACCTTTATGTACTGTTAATTGTGAACAATTCCTCTAAGCTCTCTGTTTTCTGTCTTTCTTCCCTTGGTAACATCACGCTCTCTCTCAGAGATCCATGCTTTTTCCTTTTTTGTGAGTGGGATAAGGGATGATGTGGAGCTAGATCTGTTATATCATTAGTGTAGGAAATGCCCACTAAGGACACTTCCTCTATCAATGCAGAGGACAGCTTCTTTTTTTGGATAGTTGTGCCTGGTGTGGTGGTTCACACCTGTAAATCCTGTTACTGATTCAGAATGAATCTGGTAGATGGCTTGAGCTCAACATTTTTGAGCTGTATGACCCTGGGCAAGTCACTTAACCTGGCTTGCCTACCCCTTACCCTTCTGTATTAGAGTTATTACTTGGACAGAAAGCTAGGGCTTAAAAAAGAAAAAAGAAAATGCTCTTATTCACACTCCTTCAGAACTGAATGTGCCATTCCTTAAGTAAAGTGTCACTGTGCTGGTCTGAGAGAAAGGAAAACCTGAGTTCAAATCCAACCTCACTTAGAAGCTGTATGACCCTGGGCAAGTCACTTAAACTCTATTTGCTTGCGATTCCTCATCTGTAAAATGGGGATAATAATTGTACCTACTGCCCAGGGTTGTTATAAGGATCAAATGAGATAATATTTGCAAAGTGTTGAGCATAGTGCTAGTCATGTAGTACATAAATGTTGGCTGTTATCAATTATTATTAAAACAACTCTATAGAATGTGTTTGATTCAGTTTCTTATGAGCCTCTAAGCTTTAGAAACTGAAAACAGAGCATGATTGCCATTTTTGAGCAAAAAAGTCCAGATTAAAAGTGTCACATTTGAATTCTGTCCTAAGTCTTGGCCTTTTCCGATAGCTTATTTAAAAAGCCTAAAGGCTTTAAGTAAAAACAATGACTCAGAAAAGCACACTGAACACTTTGAGTTAAACAACAGAGCCATCTAGGTGGCTATGACAAGCCTGACTAAATTATGATCATGCTTTTAAGGAGAAGCATTAGAGTATAAAATTGAGAATGAAGAAACAGACACAATAGTCATGTTTTCCCAGTTGTACTAGCTCCCTGAAAAAGACTTTCTGGTTTTATTTTGACTAAGTCAACTATGAATTATGCTATTCAAGAAAATTTTGCTATTCCCATTCCCTACTTCCATCAGATGACTGAACAGGAGTCCTACGTAGAAAAAAAGCTGAAGGTTTATATTTTCCTTTTTTTTTTAGTATTTCCCAACCTTAATGATTAATTCTTTCCAAGAAGGCTATTACAGATACTACCAAAAATAAACTTATATTCTTTGTAGAATCTTGATTCAGGTTTATTTTCTATTTACCACACTGAAAGGCAAAGAGAGAAACAGATTCAGAGAGGAGGAGGAGGGAGGAGGAGGAGGAGGGAGGGAGGGAGAGAGAGAGAGAGAGAGAGGAGAGAGAGAGAGAGAGAGAGAGAGAGAGAGAGAGAGAGAGAGAGAGAGAGAGAGAGAGAGAAGAGAGAGAGAGAGAGAGAGAGAGAGAGAGAGAGAGAGAAGAGAGAGAGAGAGAGAGAGAGAGAGGAGAGAGGAGAGAGAGAGAGAGGGAGAGAGAGAGAGAGAGAGAGAGAGAGAGAGAGAGAGAGAGAGAGAGAGAGAGAGAGAGAGAGAGAGGAAAGAGAGAGAGGAGAGAGAGAGAGAGAGAGAGAGAGAAGAGAGAGAGAGAGAGAGAGAGAAAGAGAGGAGAGAGAGAGAATACTTGTTAGAAAATGGTTTTCTTTAAACCATTAGATTATAATCAAGCTCTTGTTCCATTGTCTCTTTGTCCAACTTTAGATTACGTGTGAGTTCAAGCACTTGAGTTCTGATCCCGCCTTCTCTACTGCCTCCCATGTAGCCTCTACCACTTGTCCATGTTCCCAGAAGGTGTCTTCAGAATTCTCTTGCTCCACAGTTAGTCAAGGCCAAAAGCTTATTGACACAAATGGCCATATGTATCATAATGACCAGTAGGACACTGAAAATATTATCTGTGCCTCTACAGCAGTGTGAACTTAAAGTCTCTGTCAGCCCCAGCAGGAAACTGTCCAGCCAGAGTTGCAACAACAACCCTAGCTGATGCCCCTTTACCCATCTCTGTTGCATCATGGTTGTTTCTTTTAGTTTTTCTCTGGATATCCCTAAGCTTATGGGTCTTTGCAGGGAATAGTCAGAATCTTAATACTTTAATTTCTGCCCAGTTTAATTTTTCTTTGTTAAGTGACTGCTAGCTTTGGGTTTAGCAATTTAAATTGGTCAGTGCTTGAGACATAGGCTCTAGGAAGATACATTTCAGGTAGAAATTATTTAGAAATTGCACTGGTCCTTTTCTTTCCAAAAGGTTTTGGTAAACCTTGGAGTATACTCATCTGTAAAATGGACAAGCTTAGAAAAATCTAAGTTCTCTTCTAGCTCTAAAATTTTTTTGAGTATATGAAGAAATTGCTAATTGTGAGGATCCTTATCATCAACCAACATATATAAAAACTTTTGTATCTGAAAATTTAAAAAAATCCACAATTATAGTATCTTTATATTTGTAAGTGGACTGATTTTTTCCCCTGAACTTTTCCCTTTCAGAGTCAAGTCTGATTTGCCTCTCAGTACACCCAAAGTGATTTGTTTTGACATCTGATAGACCAATTAAAGCTTGAGGAACCTACACAATGGCCCTCCTAGAAGTAGGGGGCCTTCCCCCTAAAAGGGGAAGAATAAATGTCTAATGCATAGGAAATGCTTATCAATGGAGAAACTGAAAAAGAAAGACTATTTTTGGGTACAGACATTTTCTTGTGACTGTTAAGTCACATTCTTATTGACAGTGAATGTCCAGCTCTGCAATGCCCATATTTTCTTTGATTATTTAGTTCATTTATTCTACCTATGATTATTTAGTTCATTTATTCAATAAATATTGATTCAGGTCTGTACTATGCAAAAAGTCCTAGGGGTTTTAGTAGATTGCAAATAAAATATGAGCCAACAGTGTGATAGAACTACTAATAAAGTTATTATTGCATATGCAGTAATAAAATAGGCATGACAGTGGGAAGATGATGGTGTATAAGGACTTAGAGGAACCCAGATATCTCACAAACACTCCAGTAAATTACCAGATTCAAAAAAGAATCCCTTCTAAACTCTTCTGCCCAGTACAAGCCTGCACAAAAAAAGAATCCTGCAGAATCCTGCAGAACCTAAAGGCAGGGTAGGGGGAAGGCTTACTGCAATGAGAAATAGTTGGGTTCCATAGACAGGACAACTCTAGAGCCTCTGGTGTGGGGAAAGAGAAGGGTGAAGGGGAAGGGTCCTGTGGAAGGTTCAGAGGCTCTTTCCCCAGAGAGGTGGATCTGGCTGGTGACTTCCTGTGAGCAGGCCTAGGCACCACTTAGATCCTGGAACTCAGCCTGGAGTAGCTCCCTCAGACGGCTTCCTTGAGATGGTCACATGGCCACCCATTCTAATTCCAGAGACAGGACATATACAGGATGTCTTTAAAATGCATACGAAAGCCAATGAAAATTGAGA